>NW_028097753.1:0-698 GCF_014824575.4 Sturnira hondurensis | reverse complement strand
GTTGAAAGTGGGATGATGAAGACTTCTAATGACATACAACACAGAAAGTGACGAGGATTGATTCGATTTGACTGTATGTTGCTTATGTTGGAAGTTACATCTTAATAAAAATGTAAAACAGAGGCACTCTAATGGAGAAAGAATCCAACTATTAAAGGTTAAAGTTGAGAACTTCCGCCAAGATGGAGGCATAGGTGGAAACACTGTGCCTTCTCCCACAACCAAGTTTGAATACAACAAAGGTTTGGAGAAATAGGACACACCCAAAGACCAGAAAACGGAATTATACGGAAGTCCAACAACTACAAACCGTTCAATGGGATGGTAAGAGAGGCGGAGCCAGCAGCGGAGCTGGGTCCAGCAGGACAGATCCCCCGACCTAGGCGCACAGGCAGCCCGGAACCAGTCGGGGTGTGGGGCAGACTGACCTCGGTCACACATTCGCGCACAGTGAGACGGACCACGCAGGCCCCAGGGGGCGAGGGCTGACAGCAGTGGCACACTCGCATGCAGTGGAACGAAACGCGTGGGCCTGGTGACAGTGGTGGCTGCGGTGCTGGTGGGGGCCACGGAGGCAGGCGGCAGAGGGAAGCCATTGTCCCTCTTTGACCCCGCCCCCACATACAACGTCACAACCCAGCGACTCAGTTGCCCTGCTCTAGTGAACACTTTAGGGCTCTGATCCTGCTATGGAACAG
>NW_028097752.1:0-1529 GCF_014824575.4 Sturnira hondurensis | reverse complement strand
AGAGGGCAGAGGGGAGAGAATCATAGGGGAAAAGGGGATGGACTCACATGAATAAGTATGAAAGACACATGGACAATAACTAAGATGGGGGGCGGAGATGGGAGGGGGTTGGGAGCACTGGGGGGGGTGCAGGGCTGGGAATACAAGAAAGAAAACTGTACTTGAACAAAAGTTAAATAAATTTAAAAAAAAGGCCAAATCTAAACTCCTCCTTCTCTAACCTGAGTTCAGAAAAACTGCTAGACTTTGCAACAATTCTCAATTCTCCACTGGGTGGAGAGGTGAAGAGGAAAAGCAAAAGGATTATAGTAAATTAGAACCAATTATCACCAGCAATAAATAGAAATTTAATCAGATAGAAGACCAAGTGGAAAATCAATTAAGTCATGAGGGAGTGAAGGATGGAAGAATTCACATCTGAAAACACTTAATTTCTCCAAATGCAAAGAGTCTTTAACTGAAGGCTGCCTTCCACTTGGCCTTTTAATTCTTCTTTTTGGAAAGGTAGAAATATTCCTTAATAGAAAAATGGAAAAGGGAGACTTCCGCCAAGATAGAGGCATAGGTGGAAACACTGTGCCTTCTCCCACAACCAAGTTTGAATACAACAAAGGTTTAGTAAACAAAGACACAGCCAAAGAACAGAAAATTGAACTATAGAGAAGTCTGACAACAATGAACAGTTCAACCAGGACCGGTAAGAGGGGCGAAGCCAGCAGCAGAGCAAGGTCCGGCAGAAAAGATCCCCCGACCCAGGCACACAGGCAGCCCAGAACCAGTCGGGGTGCGGGGCAGACTGACCACAGTCACACATTCGCGCACAGTGAGACAGACGGCACAGGCCCCAGCGGGCGAACCCAGTGCTGGAGGGCTGACCGAGGTTTCACATTCTCGAGCAGTGGGACAAAATGTGCGGGCCCCAGTGACGGTGGCAGCTGCGGCGGGAGGCAGCAGACAAGACCCCCATTGCTCCTGTTTGACCCAGCCCCCACATACAGCATCACAACCCAGCGACTGATTTGCCCTGCTCTGGTGAACACCTAGGACTCTGCTCCTGATATGCTCCTGATATGTAATAGGCATGAACAGTCCAAAAGATGGCTCAAGAAGAACTCAAAGCCCCAGAGCCCATAACTCTAAGTGAGCAAGAAATAGCCAGCCTCTCAGATGCACAGTTCAAAACACTGGTCATCAGGATGCTCACAGAACTGGTTGATTATAGTCACAAATTAGAGGAACATATGAAGGCTAAACTAATTGAAATGAAGGGAAATGCACAAGAAACCAATAGTGATGGAAAGGAAACTGGGACTCCAATCAATGGAATGGACCAGGAGGAAGAATGAAACATCCAACCAGAAAAGAATGAAGAAACGAGAATTCAAAAAAATGAGGAGAGGCTTAGGAACCCCCAGGACATCTTTAAACATTCCAACATCCAAATTATAGGGGCACCAGAAGGGGGAAAGAAACAGCCACAAGTGGAAAACTTATTTGAACAAATAATAAAGGAGAACTTCCCAAGTCTG
>NW_028097751.1:0-1483 GCF_014824575.4 Sturnira hondurensis | reverse complement strand
CGCGGTTCGATTCCCAGTCAAGGGCACATGCCTGGGTTGCAGGCCAGTTCCCGGTTCCTGGCAGGGGATGCACGACAGGCAACCATACATTGATATTTCTCTCCCTCTCTCCTTCCCTTCCCCTCTGAAGATAAATAAAAAATAAATAAATAAATAAAGTAATGACTTTTAAAATACACATTTCTAATTTCTGTTCAGTGATAAAACTAGTGGCAATAAGTATATCAGTAGCAATGTGTATACATTGCTCCCCCACATAGAGTGCCACAGGGCAGCAAAGCCCAACCTTGGCAAATACCTAATGCTTTATCACTTACTATGTAACAAGCACACCACGACAACAACAAAAAAATGACCCAAATGAAAGAACAGATCAAAGCTCCAGAAATAGAACTAAGTGATGAGGAGATAGTCAATATATCAGATGCAGAATTCAAAACACTGATAATCAGGATGCTCACAGAAATGGTTGGGTATGGTCACAAAAAAGAGGAAGAAGTGAAGGCTATGTAAAGTGAAATAAAAAATATATATACAGGGAATCAACAGTGACAGGAAGAAAACCAGGACCCAAAGCAATGTTTTAGAGTCCAAGAAAGAAATAAACACTTGACCAAAACAGAATGAATAAACAAGAATTAAAAAAAAAAATGAGGACAGGCTTAGGAGCCTCTGGGACAACTTTAAACATTCCAACATTTCAATCATAGAGGTGCCAGAAGGAGAAGAGCAACAGCAAGAAATTGAAAACTTATTTGAACAAATAATGAAGGAGAACTTACTCAATCTGGCAAAGAAAATAGACTTCCAGGAAGTCCAGGAAGCTAAGAGTCCCAAAAAAGTTGGACCCAAGGAAGCACAGACCAAGGCACATCATCATTACATTACTCAAGATTGAAGAGAAAGAGAGAATCTTAAAAGCAGTATGAGTTCTAGAAAGGAGTTCCTATAAGACTATCAGCTGGTTTCTCAAAAGAAAACTTATATTCAAAAAGGGGCTGGAAAGAAGTATTCAAAGTCATGAAAATCAAGGACCTACATCCAAGATTACTCTACCCAGCAAAGCTATCATTTAGAATGGAAGGGAAGATAAAGTGCTTCCAAGATAAGGTAAGCTTAAAGGAGTTCATCATTACCAAGCCCTTATTTTATGAAATGTTAAAGGGACTTATCTAAGAAAAAGAAGATGATCAAAACTATGAATGGTAAAGTGACAACAAACTCACAACTATCAGTGACTGAACCTAAAAACAAAAACAAAAACAAACAAAGCAAACAACAAGAACAGGAACAGAATCAGAAATGGGGATCACATGGTGGGTTGTCAGTATAGAGTGGGATGGGGAGAATGGGGGAAAAGGTACTTGGAATAAGAAGCAAAAATGCTAGGTAGAAAATAGAACAGGGGAGGTTCAGAATAGTATAGGAAATGTAGAAGCCAAAGAACTTATATGTATGACCTATGGACATGAAATAAGGGGGG
>NW_028097750.1:0-2583 GCF_014824575.4 Sturnira hondurensis | reverse complement strand
TATCTCACTCACTCTGTTGGTTATATGAAGATTTTAGAGAAGTTTAGTTGTTGACTAGGTTTGAAAATAATAGGTATGGTGATGAGGTAGAGAAAAGCAACTTATATTTGTGTTAAATTTTCAAAAGATTAAAGGCTGGCTGCCTTCAATGATTGATCATAAAGTTTTTTTTTTAAGATTTTATTTATTTATCTTTAGAGGGGAAGGAAAGGAGAGAAGGAGAGCAACATCAATGTATGGTCACCTCCTGTGCGTCCCCCGCTGGGAACTGGCCTGCAACTCAGGCATGTGCCCTGACTGGGAATCAAACCGCGATCATGTGGTTCGCAGGCCTGCGCTCAATCCACTGAGCCACACCAGCCAGGACTTGATCAGAAAGTTTAATGTCTTGGTAATGACAGTCTGTCAGTTGTAGAAAATGTAGATTTTGAAAGTTAAGAAAACCTTTTAGGAGGCTCTTCCAGAGCAATACAGTAAGGACCTCCAAAATATGGTACTCCATGAAGGCAGTGAGAACCCTTGCAAGAATTCTCTAAGTCAACTTTTGCAGAACTTCAGAAATGAACCAAAGGGTTGTTAACAATCCAAGGGGCACTTATTCAAGAAAAACAGCTGAAAATTGGTAAGAAAAGAAACCTTGTGATATTTTAAATTGATTCATTCTAATCTCATGTCCCAGTTCTGTGGTAGCCATGGGAACTAATGAGCTTACAAACATGATATTTGTGAAAACCAACAGTCTAACAGCCATAGGAGGAGGCAAAAAATTTTAAAAACCCACCTCTTTTGGAGTTTCTTAAAAGGAAAAATTGGGGAAAGAGATAGACATAGAGGCATTTTAAATGAGCCATTATTTAAAAATATTCCAATAAATGCCTAGAAGGCAACATACACGCAGTGTTGTGCTCGTGTCAGACATAAACTATGAAAGCCCCAAATTTTAAGTTGTAGCTCATATTGAGGCTCAGCACAGAGTAAGACATTAAAGATAAATCAGAGTTGTAAAAACCAGAACATTAGAGGCATATCCCCCAAACATACACAATCTCTTGGCAAAAACCAGGAAACTTATTGGTTCAGGTCATTTAAGAAAATCTCTAGTAACTAGCTGACAACTAAGCAGATCAAGCAGAGGCTTTTTAAAAAACACACACACACATGCACACACACAATACAGACTTTATCTGGGTAGTACAGGAAACTCATTGAACCAACTGATCAATTACAATAACAGCAAGTACCAGGGAACCGCCCCTTCTCCAAAGATATCAATGTCTTTTATCTCCAGAAAGCATTAATTTATTATTTTACCTGGCAAGGAAGAATTCAGGATGCTAACAGCTGTCTTAACATTAAAGATATTATTCTGAATTATACAGGTAGTTCAATGTTCTCTGATTGTGGAAAAGGAGGAAAAAACCTTCAGTGTCAGTGTGATAAAATGTGAAAATTACTCAAATAGCCATTAAGAACGTTGAAGGTGGAATATAGCTATGAGTGAAGGAATTTGTGTAGCATCTAGAAGCTGAAAAAAATAATAGGTTCTACTGTAAATCCTCCAGAAATAAAGGTAGCCCTACCAACAATTCTGTCTTAGCTTAATGAGATGTATTTTGGATTTGTGACCTATAAAAGTGTAAAATAATTTTGTAAAATTTTAAGCCACTAAATTTGTGATAATTTTTTTCAGTAGCAAATAGAGAGTAATTTGAGGTGGAAGACAACTTGACTTTCATAGTTGCCAGATTTTATATTTAAAATTTCCAATTGTAGGCACCATCCAGTCAGCTCAGTTGGTTAGGGTGTTGTCCCAATGTGCCAAGATTTTGGGGTGTGATCCCTGGTCAGGGCACATGCAAGAATCAAACAATGAATTCGTGAATAGGTGGAACCCAAATTAATGTTTCCATCTCTATCTCTTCCTTGCTTCTTCTCTCTAAAATCAATAAATAATAAAATGACCAATTACATAAAAGAGGAAATTATGGCCCCTACAAAGAAAAAAACAAGTCAATAGATATTATCTCAGAGGAAGTATAAACATTGGAATTACTAGATGAAGACTTTAAGTTATTATAAAATGTGTTTAAATAACTAGTTAATATTATTTCTAAATGATTAGTAAAAATTGTAAGAAAAATATCTCACCAAATAAGTAGTCAATAGATAAACATTATAAAAGAAAGATCCAAATAAAAATTCCTGACTTAAAAAGTACAAACTTTAATAAAAAATTATTAGAGGGATCAACAACAAATGTGATCTGGCAGAAGAAAGAACAAACTTGATTATAGGCCAACTGAAAGCATCTAGTTGGCCAACTAAAGAAAAAAGAATAGAGAAAAATGAACATAACCACAGATGTGTGGTACTCCATCAAATATATCAATATACAGAAAATTTGAGTCGAGAAAGAAGAAGGAGAAGCAGAAAGAGTGTTGAGGGATAATGGACTAAATGGTTCAAATTTGGTAATAAAAAGCAATCTCCACATTGAAGCAGTCTAATGAATTCCATGTATGATAAACCCGAAGACCCACAGATAGACCTATAATCAGAATATCTAAAGACAAATACAAAGAC
>NW_028097749.1:0-593 GCF_014824575.4 Sturnira hondurensis | reverse complement strand
TCAGGAGTGGAACCATAGAAATGAAGAATGTATGGAGGGTTAGCAACAGGGGAGTGGGAGGAGGAGAAGGGGGAGAAGGTACAGAAAATAGTATAGACGGTAGGTAGAAAATTGATAAGGGGGAGGGCAAGAATAGTAGGGGAAATATAGAACCTAAAGAACTTGAGACATGTGGTTATAAACTAAGGGGGGAGAATGGTGGGGGAGGGAGTGTGAGGGTGGAGGGAATGAAGGGGGGGAATAGAACAACTGTAATGGTATAATCAATAAAATATATTAAATAAATAAATAAAATATTTTAAAAAAGATGCTACAGTTCACATTTTCAGGCAAAGATACACTCGTCTTGTGTTGAGTCACTGCTCTTTCCTTTCCTCCCTCTTTTGGCAGTTGTTCTTGCTATCTTGTGTTTTTAAAGCATGTTGTAGGTTGTTGCTTGACTGTCAAAGATAACAGAACCACCCATCAGATGTGAAGTTCCCTCACTCTATCTGGTGAGCATTTAGAAGGATTTTGTTCCTTGTTCTGAGATTGGAGAATAGCACCACTTTAATGAAAGCACATCTGCTGAACTTGTCTTCAACTTCAGTGCC
>NW_028097748.1:0-563 GCF_014824575.4 Sturnira hondurensis | reverse complement strand
TATAAGGGACACATGGACAATAACTAAGGTGGGGGGCGGAGATGGGAGGGAGGTGGGGAGCACTGGGGGTGTGGGCAGGGCTGGGAATACAAGAAAGAAAACTGTACTTGAACAAGAGTTAAATTAAAAAATTTTAATTTTTTAAAAAATAAAATAAATAGAAAATTTAAAAAAAAGAAACTTGAGCACCAATTTACACTATACACCACAGTAAATTCAAGGTGGATAAAAGTCTTAAATATAAGCCGTGACACCATTAAAGTCCTAGAGGAGAACATAGTCGGGAAAATCTTAGATATTTCATGCAGCAACATTTTTACTGATATGTCCCCTAGAGCAAGGTATATAAAGGAAAGAATAAAGAAATGGGATCTCATCAAGGTAAAAAGCCTTTGTGTGGCTAAAGAAAACAGTATTAAAATGAAAAGACAACCAACTGTATGAGAAAACATGTTTGCCAATGATACCTCAGAAGAAGGTTTAATCTCCAAAATATACAAAGAATTCACATGACTTCACTCTAAGAAGACTACTAACCCAATTAAAAAATGGGAGAAGGACTT
>NW_028097747.1:0-1260 GCF_014824575.4 Sturnira hondurensis | reverse complement strand
TGGGATGGGATGGGAGTAATAGAAAACTGTACTTGAAAAATAATTAAATAAAAAATTGAAAAAAAAAGAAGGCAAACCAAGTACAATGCAATGTGTGTGACAACACATACACAATATATGTAGTAACACACAGCACAAATGATATGTATGCATATGTGACATGTGTTAATGTACCTTACTATATTTTATTAGTTTTTTCATTTCTTACATTTTGTGGGTGTGTGTATCCTGTTTGATATTTGCTTAGTTTATGGAATCTTTAAATTTATATCATTGATAACATTTTAGAAATTTTTGTTCATTATTTCTTTAAATGTTTTTTCTTTCATGTTATCTCTCTCCTCTTCATTCTGAGGGGTCTGGGATAACAGATTACAAATATAAGGAAATCTTTCAGTATTTTCTTATAGATGCTTAAGTCTCTGTTAAAATTTTTTAAGTATTTTTCTCTTTTTCTTTAGATCAGATAATTTCTATTATTCTATATTAAATTTCACTGACCTCTCTACTCTAAAAATATTAAATAAATAACAGAGTTCATCTGTCATCTCTAATCTGATTATAAGCTGATCCAGTGAAGTTTGATTTTAGATATGTAGCATTCTTTTCTAGAATTTCATTTGGTACTTTTTTATAGTCTCTATTTACTTGCCGGACTTTATTACATTTTTTTATTCATCATGAGCACATTTTCTTTTATTGAGTGTGTTATTATGCCTGCTTTGAAGTACTTGTCTGCTAGTTCCAAAATCTGGGTCATCTCAGGATCTAAATATTGATCCTGAGATGTTTTTTTTTCTTGAGTTTGGGTCATTCTTTTCTATTTATTTATATATCTAAGGAGTTTTAGATTGCATCCTATACTTTACACATGATGTGTTCTAGAGACTCTTGGATTTTCTTATATTTCCCGAGTGTTCAGTTTTTTGGTCTTGGAGGCAATAAACTTGGCTAGACACGAATTTTCAGCTCTTTGTATGGGCAACAGCTGAAGTACATATTTAGTTTTTTTAGCCCTAACTGTGCTGCTTGCTGCACAGTCTTGTGGAGGTACAGTGCAAGGTGCAGCCAGAAATTTGGGTAGCATTTTTTCACAGGATTTGGAGCTCTCCCTCTCTTGCTCTCTCCTTTTCAAGATTGATCATTCACTTTCCAGATGCTGTGATCACCTGAACTATGTTCTCTCATTCTTTTATTAGTTTTTTAAATTTATTTAATTATTTTTCAAGTACAGTTTTCTATTACTCCCATCCCATCCCA
>NW_028097746.1:0-1250 GCF_014824575.4 Sturnira hondurensis | reverse complement strand
AAAAACCTTAAAATAATTAAGATTTGTGTTATTAAACTTGGTACTGGTAAAAGTTATGAGCTTGCCAGTCAAGGTCTTAAAGGGACAGGGGTCCTTCCTGTGCCTGAGAAACCAGAAGTTCCTGGAGGATGTGACCTCAGGAGAAAGTGGACGCTCTGCTGTGTGCCGATGTCAGAGCTCAAGGAGTCATCAGCACACCCTGGGCCAGGCTCAGGGGACAGATACAGGACTGGGCTCGGGACACCTGAAACTCCTGGCTGTCACAAGCAGGGATTCTCTCTGCCGTTCCCAGTCAGCATGAGAGTGGAGATACTGTAGCTTCTGGTGACAAAGAAATGCTCTTTCCATTGGATGAGCAGGAAGAACAGGAGTGATTTTGTGGCATTCCTAGAGGTGGAGAGACTCAGAAGCATCAGTTCCTGCAGCTTCACTAGCAGAGGGACAGAGAACCCAAACCTGAGCTGCTGCTGCCCACAGGCAGGGGCAGATGTGTGGGGGTTGTCCTGGGGGAAATGGAGGGCAGATGTTCTCCTACTTTCCTGGGTCACTGGGTTGTATTCAGCTCCTCTGACCCTGCCCACCAGCCTGGTCCTCCTCAGGCTGCAGCCCTGTGTGGTCACGGAGGGTGTGTGCACTGAACTGACTCTGGAGAGCTGGGGTGAAACCTGAGAGGGACCGCCATGCCTCCAAGGTCACATACTTAGATGCTCTGTCTGGGGTTCTGGACCAGTGTCAGAGATGCCCATGGGGACTCTGCTGCTCCCCTGGTGAGAGCTTCCACAGGACCTTCCTGGTTGGAGTCTCTGTGTGCACACTCTGGGGAGGCTGAGCTCCCTGATATTACAAAGTCCCCTGTGAACTTATGTTGGTTAAAAGTTACAGTGGGACATGAGTAGAGGATAGGACACAGTCCAGTTCTTGTGGACTCAGGAAACGCCCCTCATGTCAATTCTTATGGACTCTTGGAGGTATGAGCTGTAGAAAAGTCACATCCAGGGACTCAGTTCACCCACCTTCTCCAGAGCAGACTCACTGTTTTCCCAGAAATGCCGGGGCCTCTCGTTCATCCTCTCATGTCCCACAAAGGGGTTTCATGTCCACAGGCACCCAATCTGCACACCCGTTCTTGCCTGACGCCCTTCTCCCTGACATCACAATTCAGGTACCTGTGTAAGTGCCAGTCCAGCTCTGTGCCTGAATTCCTCCCAGATCTCCATCTTCACACAGCACCTGCAGTGCCTTGTCTCAGG
>NW_028097745.1:0-1813 GCF_014824575.4 Sturnira hondurensis | reverse complement strand
AATACCTGTGAAATTCAGTGGTGCAGTCTCCTGCAGGTATCTTGGTGTTCTCCACTTCCACCTACTCCTTTCTTTACTGTGCGTGTGTAAGCAGTTGGAGGGTGAGGCAAAATGGTTTATGATAGCAGAAGATTATTTTATGTTATTTACAGACACAGTCGGCAGAGAAGAAATAGACAATCTTTAGGCTATGTATTGAGCTAACCGTGCTCTTCGACCCAGCTTGCCACTTTTAGGAAAGGATGGACATAAGTTACGTCTCTTGTTGGGAAGGGGGGGCTTGTGAGTTGTATCTAGAAAGCAGTGTGGTTGCGGGTGGTCAGACTTGAGGTAAGGTGAGAGTACAGGTTAGTAACTGGGTGTAGCATGTGAGTAAATAGAGTAATAGAATTCAGGCACCTGTAAGTTGGTCTAAGGTCCGAGAGATGTGCTATGAAGTATTACTGTTGTATAGAACAGCTCTTATTTGCAATAATATTAGGGCAACACTCACATGATAGATTCTATGTGATCTGTCTAAATGGGGGTTATAGATGGGTAGTATGGCAAAGGAAAGTAAGTAAAGTATAGAAAATCAGCAATACACTGTGGAGGAAAGGGCAGTTGGAACCTGTCAGGTAGTACAATATAACCAGCCAGGACTAAGAAACCTATACAGAAAGAGGAGGGATACAAAGATATTCTTAAAATAAAAAAAGGAGTAAGAGTAATGCAAAAAATAATAATACACCTAAAGGAAAACTAAGCAACACACAAACAAACAATCCAAAACACACACACACACACACACACACACACAAGTCGGGAGAAAAGAGGAATAAGAGGAAAATTTGGGGAGAACGGAAGGATTAAAATCGAACAAAAAGAAAAAGAAATGAGGGACAGAGTATTGAAAGATAGAGCAAAATAAAGTTTAAAAGATATAAGATTACTTACAAAAGAAGTTGAGAGAGAAAAAAAGGGGGGAGGGGAAAACAAACCCACACACACACACATTTTTTTTTTTTAAAAAAAGCACACTTCCTTTGTCGGTTTCAAACTGTCCAAACCAGTTTTTCTGGTTGCGGCCTCTCTGAAGGCAGGTATGCAGGCGGGCGTGAGAGCAGGCTGCGATTGGGCTGTGGGCAGGCACACCCCGGGAGGCTGCCTGTGTCCCACCGTATCACCGTCCTTCTCAGTCCCGTGGCAGGACCCAGGTGTTCCCACCCCTCCCCTGGATGGCTGCTGGGTGGTTGGGCCATGAGGCAAGCTGCTGTCACAGAGCACCTCAGTTCACTTTCCAATAGAGACTTCTCCACAAAGCCTGCCTCTCAGCCCAGCCCAATCCCAAAAGATCGGCAACGACAGCGTCCTTCTTAAATCCCCCGGGCTGGTGGGCTGGTGGGCTGGTGGGCTGGTGGGCTGGTGGGCTGGAGACCACCGAGTCCGCAGTTGGCCCCCTTTAGTTAACTTAAGCCCACAGGTCTCTGCCCGGTATTAACCTGCCTGCCTAGACAGGGAGGGGGGAGTCAGTTCTCTCCCACGGAGTCTGTTGCTGGAGTCTGTCGCCCGCCCACCAGGTGCTGGCCCTCTGGAGTTCCCTCTGCCACAGGTGCCCCAACCCTGAATTCAGACGGGGCTTCTGTTTCCCACTGATGGTGCCCAGATTACCCGCCGCTTCTGGACCGTACTCACACTCTGCCGAAGGTCGCCCACCTTGGGCGCACCGCAGGCGCAGCCCACAGCCTAGGAGGCCTCGGGCGCACAGCCACTTTTGTCCTCCCTCGCCTTCTGGAGTCCTCGCCAACTCGCAGGTGTCTGGTTCCTCTGCCAC
>NW_028097744.1:0-648 GCF_014824575.4 Sturnira hondurensis | reverse complement strand
TAAAAGTGAAGAGTGTTTTGTGGGCTCTACCAAGAGCAGTTGATTTCATTGATCTGGGTTGCAGCCTGGGCCCAGGCACATAGTATACTCCAGATTAAGTGCCCACAGCCATTATTATTATTATTGCTCTTATTATTATCATTGTTCCCAGACCACAATATTAAATAACCTGTGGCCCCATTATCCACCTACTGGCATAGTACTCAAATGATAGACATGAGCCTAGGAAGCACAGATCTTTGTTGTTGGATATGATACCTATGGACAAAGTCTCTCTGAGATGAATTTCCTAAAGAAAAACCATAAACCCTCAGTATTTTCATGCTTCCTGATGTAATTACTAACTCTTTGATAGTGCTCTTTTAAGAGCTCTTTTAAGAGCACTATCAAAGGGTTGTTAACCTCTGCTCCAATTTTTCGGTATGAGGACAAACATATGTAGAGTAGGCATTTTATTCCCTTTTTCATGTTGAGAAAACTGAAGCACCAGACTCAAAATTACTGGTACTTGGGACTCAGACTGCTCTCCTGATCTTTGGCTTCTGCCCTCAGCTCATGTGTGCAGCCTTATGTACCTGCAGGCCTCCAGCTCTAACGAATGCCATTCAGCATGCTTTCCACCTGATGTCTTAGGTTGTGCATGGGGTA
>NW_028097743.1:0-10302 GCF_014824575.4 Sturnira hondurensis | reverse complement strand
GTGAACTAAAAATGCAATTGTAATGCAGTAAAAGAAGGACTTTATTTTCAATGTGAAGATCAAGAAGTTCTCTGTACTTGGGTTGAACCCAAAAGCAGAAATTAACTTTGACAAGTGGGAATGGCAAAGAAGATAAAGGAGACAGGAATGGAGGTAGATGTGGGAGAGCAACTTGAGGCAGAAGACAAGGTATTAGTAGAGAAGCAGAGAAAGATTTTTGTTGTCACTGCTTGTGTGTTTTTAGATTTTTAAAAGAAGTAGGTCCAAGGAAGGTGCAGTATGTGAGGAAAATAGAGAGGATAGGTAATATCTTTTACCAGAGTCACTGTGGATTTTATATTTGAGTTAATTTTGACTTTTTCAAAAGTCACTTGGGAAACATAAAAGATGGAGTTCCTTATAAATTGTTCCTTGACCGTGCCTCTGTTTAGAGCCTCTATTTTGAAAGGGACACAACAAGCAAAGGTTATTGGAACTAGTTCTTATCTGAGAGCAGTGCCCCCACCTGTGTGTAGCACAAACCAGAGGCTAATGATAGAAGAATCTGTGGCCAGGGAGGAGATGGCATCTGACTAAGCCCAAAGCTCAGGGTTTAGAATGTGACAAACCAAAGCCAGTCTTTGAAATCAGCTGTTTAACTGCCCAGAAAAGACTCCCTCATATTATTTAGGATGGTAAATCTCTCTGCATTAGAATATATATTTCCTTAGTTGATTAAATATAGTATGCTAAGAATTAATTTCATTGCTCTAATGACTCCAGGTCATCATCGTGGACATTAAGTATCATGTCAGGTTGTACAGAAGGAAACCTTTGGGAGGACAAAATGTGCCAGAGCTTTCTCCCTTGCACTAATAGTACTACCCACACGTTCACGTTATTATTATTTTCTTGGTCTTCTTTTAGCTTCCAATTCTTGTATAAAGCATTTCTAATCTCTGAATTGTCAGAGTAGAGCTTCCCTTTGAAGTAAAGCAGAGTCTTTGTTAGCACAGTTTGGGTTTCCGAAGCCTTGGTGAAGGTAAAGGGTATTTATCGTGTGGAAAGTTATTAATGGAAAAATTAATTGGTAGGTCTTTTTCAAGAGCTGAATTCCAGCCTCAGGCCTTTCTCTAAGTAGCTACTAAATTTCTTTCAACTTTTTTAAAATTTAAATGTTGTTCAAGTACAGTTGTCTCCATTTTATCGCCACCTCTCTCCCCCCACCCCAGCCATTCCCACTTCCCACCCCTGATCCTACCCCATTTGATTTTGTCCATTCTTCTGGTATCATTTAACCTTCCTCACACCAATTTCCACATTTGGAAAAAAAATAAAAACATGATGTCTGAAGTCCCAGAATGGGTTCAGAAGTCAGACTGTAGTTTCTTACTTGCAAGCCTGGCAAGTCAGCTGGGTTAAGTTAGTTAATCTCTACACGTCTTTCTGTTTCCTTATCCATTTTCTTCCATACTAGTGTTGGTCTGACAGTTACTGTGGAGTGTGGGTAGGAAATAGGGAGCAAGTTCCTCTCACAGGGCCTGCAGCCTGGGGGAGAACACCCCATAGTTCCAAGTCTCTATCCCCAACAGAAATCTTTTCAGCAGGATTAAGTGCTTGAGGTCAGAATACCCCAGGCTATTGGAAAGTCTCAAGTGTCATTAGCCAAATAGGCCACTGGATGTCACACTTGATCTGAGCTACCACACATTTCATTCTCCAGTGCACTTGGCATGCACAGTCTTGGCTTTTAGAGCTGGACCAGACCTTAGTGATCTTTGAACCAGAGTTTGAACCAGAGTTTGGCCATGGCCAAATTTGTTTTGGGTATGTTTTATTATTATTCATTTTATCTTTCAGTTAGATTGTAGGCATTTTATCTGAATGTAGGCAGGGAGAATCCTACTCTGTGGAGACCTACTTGGGCCTTTGACTCATTTGGGTTACTCACCTGGTAGACAGTGGAGTGTGGAGCACCTGATTTCATTTACAGAGAAGGAGACTGACCACCCAGACACCTTAAGTGGTCTGAACAAGGACACAGGTCAAGTTGGGAGCAAACCTGGGACTAGAACTCAGGTCACGTGGCTCCCAGGTGGGCCCCTGGCATTAAGCCCTGCGCTTTGGACATACATGAGGCTTATGCACCTTTATGAAATGTGTACTATGCACGAACAGATGAGAAGGCTCACACCTGACTCTGAGCTCTGTGCAATCACTGGCCTCGGGCTGTTTTGACTTTCACATCAACACCAGGTTGGGTGTTTAATCTCAGCCATGTTTTATCACATGAATTTGCTTGGGGGGATGAGACCAGGGTTAAATCCTGGAGCCTGTTTCCCAAGGCACTTATCAGAGACACATTAGACCTACAATAAAGTCCACAACCTCTAACAGGAATGCAGTGAGACAAACCAAGAGTCATGATTTATACCAGCTCTTATCAGAAGAAACAAGCCAAGAGAGCTCACTCTGACTACTAATAGGTTATACTGTAGACACACACACACACAAGCAGGAGTTTAAATTTTCATAGCCGCCAGATGGAGGATGTAGCTATTATTGCTCACATGCTATGTACTACCTTCAGAAAGAATGGGTCGGAGAGGGTGATTAGCTCCCATATTCAGATTTCCCTGGTTGCGTTCTTGCTAGAAAAGCAGAAGGTTATTTTCTGGGACTCCACTGGCACATTTGCAGGCCTAGGACCTGCCAAGATAAGAGTCAATCAGGTTTCCCTTGAAAAGATTTCACTGCCTGGGACACTTGTTCTGAGATCCTGCACATTTTGGGGAAGATGTAGTCCCTTTTGGGGACCAGAAATGTGGAGCGTGAGCTGTGCTTGTCTCTCTCCCTCTCTTTTTTTAAGGAATTTTGAGATTTTTTTCATTTGCAGGTAAATCTTAATGCCATTAATGTCACAAATATACTAATTCAAATACCAAGTTCTATTTATCTAAAACACACAATGCAAACACAAATATCTGTTCTCTCCACATGGCAGAGCCCATTCATCTCATGGTTTGGAAATGGGGAGAATAGTCCCCTTAAATTGCAAGTCAGCAGATGTTTCTTTACAGTTAACTTTAGCAACTAAAATAGTGATTAACAATGATCTCCTTTACTTGTTAACTCCCAAGGAAACACCTTCAAAACTGCATTTTGTGAAAGTTTTGGTACCAAAATGTAGAAAAACTGAACTATACAAATATTAAAAAGGTAAAAGTTCCTTATCTTTTTATTCCTGGCCCCACTATCACAATAGGCAGGGCGATATACCTGATGTAATGAAGAGAAAAAGCAAAAGACAAAGTTNCACCACCACACTTACCACCAAACTTGCCCCCTTCCTTGGAACCATCATATCCTCCACCACCCTGGTCTCCACATCCTGCTCCACCACCCCATAGCCTCCTCTACTACTGAAACCAGGTCCACAGCCATGGTACCCACCACCACCTCCTCATAACCACTTCTGCTGCCACCACACCATGGCCTCCTCTTCTACCAAAGCTTCCACCATGGCCAAAGTTACCTCCACCACCTCCAAAGTTTCCTCCGTGACCCATGAAGTTGCCACATCCACCTCCACGGCCTCTTTGCGACCCAGCAGACTGCATTTCTTGTTCAGAAAGGGCCTTTTTCACTTCACAATGACGCCCATTAGTAGTATGGCATTTCTGACCAACAATTTCATCCACTGAATCATGATCATCAAAAGTTACCACAGCAAATCCTCCTTTTTCCCCACTCTGCCTATCTTCCATGACTTCCATGGTTTCAATCTTGCCATACTTTCCAAAGTAGTCTCTCAGGTTATATTGTTCGGTATCTTCTTTAATACCACCAACAAAAAATGTCTTCACAGTTAGATGGGCGCCAGGCTTAACAGGATCCCCTCTACCAACAGCTTTCTCTGGTTCCCTTACCTGCCCATCAGCCTTGTAGGTCGAGCCCACGTTGCTGCCTCCGCCTCCTCCACACAAGAGTCCGTGACAAAGCCAAAGCCCCGGGGACATTTTGTCTGGGGGTCTCCCAATCACCAAATGATCTGTGAGTATGCCCCATTCACAAAGTGTTCTCTTAAACTATCTTCTGTAGTTTCACAGCTCAAACCACCAATAAACAGTTTTCTCAACCGCCCTGGTTCCTTCGGGTCGTGGCCCTCCTCCCCCACCCCATAGCGGGGGCTACTGTGGCCTTGTCCGGAGTCTGGCTAGGGGTGACCTGGCGGCGGTTTTACCTCCATTTGGAGACTGGACTCGCCTCTTCCAACTCTTATCTCTTCAGTTGATACAAATTTTGAAGGTGATAAGGAAACTGACTGGAAGTCTCCTGAAATTCGATTTAAACTCTTAAACAATTTTCAGTGACCGTTGACAATCAGTATTAGTTTCAAAGGCATAGCAGTTGGGTTAGACATTTAGGTGTAAAGTACCAAGTGATGGCCCCTCACATCTAGCGCCCCACGTGGCTGTGCACAGTTATTACAATATTTTTAGTTTATTCCCTATGCTGTGCTTTACACTCCTGCAACTGTTTTGTAACTTCCAACTGTACTTCATCTCTTCACCTTTTCTTTTCCTTGTCCCCCACCTGCTCACCCTCCTGGCAACCATGAAAATGCTCTCTGTATCTAGGAGGTTGTTTCTGTTTTGTTTGTTCATTTATTATTTTTCTTAGAATTCACAAATATATAAAATTATATAGTATTTTTCTCTCTCTGACTTATTAAATTACCATAATACCCTCTAGGTCCATCCATGTTGTTCCAAATGGTCAGATTTCCTTTCTTTAAAGTCTGTATTGAAGAACCCAGATGACAATTAACTGATTGTAGCATCGCCTGTTAGAAGTGGAGCAAATATTAAAGAGGATTAAAGCCAACCACTTGCAGTCACAGAACCAAAAATGGGGCCTCAGATACAGAAGGTGCTGATGGTTACACAGCAATTATCTCAGCTGGCACTGTTTTTTCTTTTTTTGCCAATACCCTCTCATCCATAACACTGGTATTCTCACCCTTTGATTTCTCTAATTACTCTGCTGCTTTTAATATTTTACAGTGATTTTGTTTTTACATTGAGGTCCTGCTAACACAGAATAAACTACAAATGCAATAAAATTATGCAATTTGATAAGTTTTGACATATGTATGTACCCACAAAATCATCATCTCAGTTGAGGAGGTGAACATATCCATCATCCTCTCGGGTGTCTTACCACTGCAGGGTCCTCCATCCCGCCTGCTCCTCCCACTGGCAACCTCCTCCCACTGGTTGCCATTTAGACCACACCCTTCCAACCAGCAGCTGAAGACTGATAAGCCTGAAGTCACCCAAAGAAAGGCTTGGCTAGTAGGCCCACATGTTCAACATCAACTTTCCCCCCTGAAACATACTCTCCTTAGTCTTCTCATCTCAGCAAATGCAACTGCCATCCTATCAGTTATTCAAACTAAAAAGCTAGGAGTAGTCCCTTGATTCACGGGCCCCTGCCACTGGGTACATCTAATGAATCAACGAATCCCAACAACTCCATCTCCAAACGATATATAGTGACTCTGTCCCCTTCCTTCTGCCTCTGCTGCTTCAGTCCTGGTCCACACCTTCATCACTTTGGGCCTCACTTCCTGTGACAGCTGCCTAAATGTTTTCCACGCTACCAAGCTTGCCTCCCTAATGGTAGAGTGATTTTTAAAAAGCTGTATCAGATCATTTCACTCCTCTGTGTGAAACCCTCCACATCTCTCATTGCATTAAAACCATTTCAAATTCCTTACCTTGGTCTACAAGGCTGTTGCTTGACCAAACTCTTCACCTCCCTTTCTGACTTCATCTTCATCCTTCACCACTGTACTCCAGCTACTCTTGCCTACTTTTATTTCCTGAACCCATTCAATTTGTTCCAGCCTCTACACTGAGTGTTTCTTTCCCCCTGGAACGCTCCCTCCACCCCCTTATCATCTCAAGGGTAGCTCATCATCACTCCCATCTCAGCATAAATCCCACCTCACCAAAGAGGCCTTTGCTGACTACCTAATATAGAGCAGCCACCACAAGTCAGTCTCTATACTATTTTCATGCTCAAGAGGATATTTTTCTTATTTATTTTTTTGTAGCTATCTCCTTTTGCAGCTACCCATGCCAGAGTTTGAACTCTGTAAGAGCAGAAACTTTTTCTGTGTAGTTTTCTATCGTATATCTAGTGCCTGGAATAGTCAGTGCTTGACAAGTAGAGAGCATGGCATACACATTTGGTGAATGAATAGTTTTCTCCTCTGGGGGTTGGTATCTACCCAACAATCTGGCATAAGTTGGTTATCTTTATTTCTGACTCATAACTCTGGCCAGCCTGTTTTCCCTGGCCACACCTCTAATAACCCTGCCTGGCCCCTTTGTTAGTAGGAGGCTGGTCACAGGGAGAGCACAGGGGATCTAGCCCAAATCAAATAGCCCGACTCAAAACTCATGACCTTTTCTGTAGAAACAGTAGCATTATCTTCTCACTAGAAAATTTTATGTCTATTTAGATGTTCTTCTAAGAAGTACGGCTAATATCCATCCATTTAGTTCTCTGCTGTCTTTGTACAATAGAGAAGGAAGAAGTATTACTCTCAGTCTTCCCTGAGGGTAGTATACTAAGATGATTTCAGAAGATGTAATGCTAGTTTAAATACAGAAAATTACAATCAAGAGCCACATAATCTAGCTACCCAAATAAATATCGTATAATATTTGGCTCTGAATCATGAGAAAAATTAACAGAGAAAGTGATGGTTGAGAAAGTAGACTGTAAACAGAGGCTATTTTTACACTTTAGGCAATGACCTCTGTAAGTTTTTGTTTAGTGTTTAAATAATTCCCTGCTTTCTTTAGCTTATTTCTAATATACTATTTTTATAATTATAAAACTTGTGAGTAGTCACTGAATATTTGGAAAATACTGGTGTAATGAAAATTTGGCTGGTTTTGAGCTGAGAATGAGTTCAACATACATGTGGTGTGAGACAACATTGCCCCCTAGAGGTCTGTGGTGTCCTACCAGAGAATGCCAGGCAGCTTCTTGAAGGCCTTAGAGGCTTGTAGATACTGAATGAAGCAGGTCTGCAGATTTCAACAGGGTCAGAGAGTCCTGTGGGAGGGCAATTGATCTTGGTCCACAGTGGGCTTCTCTCATGAAACACCTGCCTAACAGTCTTAGGCTACTCTAAAGCAGCCTAGGAGGCTGAAATGAAGGCAGAGTCATCATCTCCTGAAAGAAGACATTATTGAATGAGGCTTAAGTCTGTAGTGTCAGCAAGACAGTGGTCAGAGGGACCAGTGTTAGACTGTTCCCCTCCCACCCCCGTCTCACCTCAGCATGTCCATGAACAACGGAAGGAAAAGTGTCACCAGGAACCACCAGACAAGCAGCAGGAGCTCTCCTGGTGGTCAAGCTGAAAGGACACGAAAGGTCAGTGGTTCTGGGGAAGCTGTCAGAAGAGCAGCCTTCGGGTAGGGAGTAGTAGCACAACACAGTGGGAAACAGAGGGGCAGAGAGAAGAGCCCTCAGACATTATAGTAGAGAAGTTTCAGAGATACACAAACCTGTTCTGACTTTGTGGCTTTGCTCATACCAGAAAGAAATCAGGGAGCCGCTTCTCTGGACAAGACTAGATACTAATAGAGGGAGTGGGATACTAGCATTTGTGTAATTCATGTGAATTTGATGACTGTCAGGTTTCACTTGTTGCTTGGTGATGTCAGAAGCCAGAAAGTTTATACAGAAAAGAAGGAAAGCATACCTATAACGTAATCAGAACAAGACAACCGCTTTATTGTTTTGATCTATTTCCTTCCAGTCTTCTTCCCATGCCTATTTTATAAAGCATATACAATTTATTTCCTACTTCAGCATTTATAACATAGATGCCTTCCTTATTATTAAAAATGCTTTCAACTCTCAAAACCAGTTTCACAATTTCTTATGAAGTTAACACCATGATGAGCCAGCAGGCCCACTCCCGTGTGTTTCCCCTAAAGAAAGGAAAACGAATGTTTCTACAAAATCCTGTACATGGATGTATATAGCAGCTGGATTTACCAGCAAATGCTGGGGAAAAAACAAATGTCTTCCAATGGGTAAATGGATAATCCGTGGTATCTCAGTGCATGGAATGTGACTCAGCAATAAAAAAGAACTATTGATACACATATCAATGCTGATGAACCTCAAGTTCATGCTGAGTGAAAGAAACCAGTCCCAAATGATGGAAGTGCATACTGATGATTCCATTTATATGACATTCCTAAAATGACAAAACTGTAAGAACAGGAAACAATCTTGGTTGTCAAGACTGGAGTGGGTGGGGCCCAAGGTGTGATTGATTACAAAGAAATAGCACAGGAGATTTTGGGGGGGATATTAAAACTGTTCTGCATCTTAATTTCGGTGGTGGTCACACAAATCTATACAGATGCTAATATTCATAGAATTGTGCATTCAAAATAAGTTAAGCCAACTATATTGTCTGTTATGTTAAAGAATAAAATAGGCTGAAGTGCCTTTAAAACATAATTTTAAATATTTTTTAATAAACATTCAAGCAAGGGGCTTGTGTCATAATTTATTCACCTTTTGCTCTATTACTCCTGTCTCTGTATAAATAAAACTGTATTGAAAACTTTAGGAACACACATCTTTGTTCAGATTTAGAATCTTTTCATTCTAGTACCAGAGATGAAGTTTCTGAAATTACTGGAATGGCTGCTTTTAGAACACTTGGTGTCCACTGGCCAGTTGCTTTCCACTAAGGGTTATGTCCACTGCCCTTCCCACCAGCAAAGTGTGAGATGAAGTGGTTTGGATATTCTCGAGTATTTGAAATCAGAAGATTTATTCAGGGTTGTTTGACAAATCATTCTAGGGAAGAAAGAGAAGAGAAGCAGAATTCGATGAGTGTGTAGAGCAGGAGAGAATCTTGACCTTCAGATGTGAGGATTATCCACTTCCTATTTTTATACTTTTTTACTAAGGTCAATTTTGCTCCTTGCATTTCTTTGCCCCATAGCTTTCAGGATTCATTTGTATTTTTCTTATTTCTTCTTTCCCCACTCTTTTAGGCCAAATACAAGAGCAACATTAGGCTACCCAAGTAACCTGGTTATTTTACATAATCGATCAAGCAATCTTAAAACACCAACTGTGGGAAAGGCACTATGCTAACCATTGTGAGAGGTGGCAAAGGGTGGTAAGAATGGTCTCTGCCATCCCAGAATGTACAGTTCAACAGGGAGAGTTCAAGATAATATCACGTCACTGTCAAATACCACCTTTCTCTGTAACTACATTGCTAATGATGTTGATGGAAATAATAATACCAACCGACACTACGTAGCTGTTTGAAAAAAGAGCTGTCACTGTGAGATGGATTCCTCAGTTTCACAAAAGATATGAATTAAGCCATGCTTTGCAAGATGGGTGCACCCAATAAAATGCATTCCAGTTGACAGGTGCAGAGAGATGAGAGAATGGAACTTGTGACTGTTTCTCCTTGATGTCCTTATATGAAAATAAATAAACAGAGTGTGAAAACCTGAGGTGAATACAAGCTGACTCAACAGTCCACTTCCCTGCACCAGCTTGCTGGGGGAAACAGAAGGGCCTATTCCCCAAAGCAGTCAGTGTTCCTCTAACACGGACAGAAATATCGTGTACCACAAATTGTGAAAACTTGCTAAACGAAACCTCTGTTCTGAATGCTTCAGGCACTCTCAAGATACGAATTTCCACCCCTTGTTCTGGATGTTGCGATGATGAGCTAAGAATGAGTTTGGAAGTTTTATCTCTTTCCAATAAAAAAGGTTCATTGTCTCTTTCCAACTTTTAGAATAATTATTTCCGAATAATTTAGATAAGAAATGGAAAGAAACAGGAGGAAAGGAATGATGACAGAACTGAAGAAGAATTGATGAAACAGTAATAAAGCTAAGAATCACTGACAAAGACATTTTAATGATGAAGTCAACAATGCCTTCAGCTAAGTTAACCAAATCAGCAACGCCATTGTATTGTGCACATGGTGTTTATTTTGCTACAAATCTATGTAGTCTGAAAGGTACATTATGAAATGCAAAAGCTTCCTAAATTTAGTATCTGAACAATTACATAGAGGCTTGAGAAAATAAAATGTGGATATTCTTTTATTGTATGTTTTTGGAACAGAATTGCTTGTTCTTCTTGTAATACATATTTTATTTCTTCCGGACACCCTCAATTTCTCCTACCAGGTAGCTGCAATGTATCACTTTCTAATGTACTATTGGTTCTCAATCTCAACCA
>NW_028097742.1:0-679 GCF_014824575.4 Sturnira hondurensis | reverse complement strand
GCCTGGCCTGTCGGGTCAGGGTTGCAAAGGTGTGTGTTTAGGAATTCCTTCCGAGGGCCAGGCCTGACCCCGACTCGGCTTTGGTGCTGGAGGAGACTTGCAGGTGCCTGGGGAGCTGCTGGGGTCAGAGCACCCTCCAAGGTGGGGTGTGGAAGGACTTGGGGACAACAAGGCAGCCCAGAAAGTAGGTAGCATCTTCTGCCCTTTCCAGAGGCTGGGCTGACGAGTCTTAGAATCAGATGGCCTGGCTGGACTCCTGTGTGACCTGGGACCAGTAGCTTACTCTTGTAGAGTTTCTGGCTCCCCCAGTGGGAGACAGGGAGGTGATGATAGTGTTGACTTCACCGACCACTGTGGTGACTACACAAACTCACCCACTTCAGTGCCTCGTGCACAGTAAGCGCTCAGTGAACGCCAGGTGCTCGCTCCCCCTCCTCCTCCTCCCTCAAACAAATGCCGTAAAGGTGCTTGTGATGCCCAGTGCTGGCGAGGACGTGGGTAGCTGTGACTCTGCCCGATTGCTGGTGGAGCCCCAGGGGCAGAGCCCCTTTGGAGAGCCCTGGCAGTCCCGGAAAAGCTGAGCCTGTGCACGCACGCCTGCAACCAGCCACCCTGCTCCTGGCTAGTTACCTCAGAGAAAGGAGAAGTGAAAATGTGTGTCCACAGAATGACTTGATGA
>NW_028097741.1:0-922 GCF_014824575.4 Sturnira hondurensis | reverse complement strand
GTTGCAAATCATTGATTTGATTCTCAGCTTCATTCACCCTACTGTTTTCTTTCCCCCTGTAAACTGTTCTTTACTACAATTAGTGTACCCTTTATTTCTGACTGGGTCTTTTTTATGATGGTGAGGTCTTCACTACGTTCTTTGAACATCTGTATTGAACTCTGCATCTAATAGATTACTTATCTCTACTTTTGTTTAGTTTTTTTTTTTCTGAAGTTTTGATCTTTTCTTTCATTTGGGGCACATTTTTTGGTAGTTTCTATTATTAGGTAGAGCTNTGACTCCTTGCCTTGGTAGTGTGACATAATATACTAGGTGTCCTGTCGAGTGCAGCGGCACAGCCTCCCCTACCAACCAAGCTGGGTACTTGAGGTGCACCCTTTGTGTCGGCTGAATACACCCTTCTCTTGTAGTTGAGACCTGCTTGCTGTTGGCAGGTCAATTGGAGGGATTTACCCAGGCCAGTCAGCTACAAGGACTGGCTGTAACCACTGACCGCAACCTCTGTCCCTCATCGAGGATCAGCTATGCAGGGGCCAGGATGGTGGTGCTCCAACATGGTCTGTAGCTGTCCACCGGGTGTGAAGGCCCTGGAGTTTCCAGGTGGTGCAGGCCAAGGTCAGTTCCCACCTATGTTTTGCCCAGGGCCACTCCATTTGAGTTATAGAGCAGTCTGAGATGGCTGCTACTTGTGCTGAGCTTGGAGAGTCCCAGGAGAAGCCAAGCTGTGAATCTAGGCTTGCTGCTGCTAGTGACTGTGGTGCCTGCGGCCATTAGCAAGCGATAAGGGGGCTGGAGGCTCACTGAAGCAACAACTGTAGCTGGTTTGAAAGTATTTACAAAGTTGCAAAGCAAGCTCCAAGACCAGCCATTCATATGGAAAAGCCACGATTATCAGCTGTAAGTTGGGTGAGACAGAGCC
>NW_028097740.1:0-4029 GCF_014824575.4 Sturnira hondurensis | reverse complement strand
GGGGGAAAAACTGGGGCAACTGTTACAGCCTAATCTATAAAATATAATTAAAAAAAAAAAGAAACTCATGGCTATGAAAAGACCTAGGAGTCTAGCATGATAGTGCTAAACTGAAAAAACCCATTCAATTTAATTTTTTTCTATCAAATTTACATTTCTCCAATAGGAAAAAAATTACGGATTTCTATTAGGAGAGACTTCCAGGATCATGAAAAGCACCTATTCTTTCTTTCTCTCCTTTTCTCCTGAGAAAGTCTATTGGCATAATAATGTACATCATAATGGTTTTATTTTTATAATCACATTGAGAATAACTTCATTTTAGTGTTTTTCTTTTCAGTCTTCAAATAAATAAACAAATATGTGTGTTATGAATATACACATGCTCACATATATACTTTTCAAATAATTTTTATATAAAAGATCTCATTTGTAACCTGCTTTAAAAGAACGCCTAACAATGTCTTCTGAACATCTTCCCATGTCATTAACCCTTTATCTACATATGATTTTTAACACATACATGGTATTACATTGTATGGATCCACCATAATTTTTTATACTAATCCCCATCTTTAGTCATCTAGATTAGTTTCAACTTTTTGCAGTTAATAATTGATGCCAGGATAAACACCTTAGAAAGCACATTGCTGCCCATATATCCACACATTTGAGGGGTGGTCTTCTTAAGAACACTTAAAAGTATGGGGATTATCATAGCAATAGTAATAGCTAACATTCATTGAATATGTTGTAAACAAGCAAGTGGCTTTAAACATACTTGTTTCTTTGTCTCTAGATTCCATGCTTTTGTACTTGTTCAGAATTTGTTTTACCTGCTACTTGGAATCCGGGTTGTTGGCTTTACCACTTGATATTGGGGTGACCTTAAGTAAGTTGTTACAGCTCTCTGAGTCTCAGTTTCATCATCTATAAACTGGGGATAATACCACCTAACTCACAGGCTTATTGTAAAGATTAAATGAAATGGTACAAGCATCCGAGCTGATGCTTGGTACACAGAAAGAACTCAGTAAGTATTAGTTAGCTACTCTTTTATTCATATGAAAGGGAGTGCTCAACCAGCTTGTCTCAATAGTTATCTCTCTTTTTTTAATCATAATTTTTATGCTTTAAAATTCTCCACATCTCCATTTTCATTCTTACTGCTTGTGTCTTGTCTTTTTATTTTTCTTAACCTGGATTAGCCTTACCTAAAAGTTTTTCCAGTTTCCTTAACTTTCCAAAGAATCAGACTTCGGTTGTTATTGGTCAAATTGAGTCTTTAAAAAAATTCCCTATTGAATTTGAATTTGTTAATCATAATAGAATTTAAATTTATTTAAAAAATAGACTGATATATAGGAGTGACTGCATATTTCATCTATAATACATGGTTTACTTAACCGTGGACCTGTGGAGGGGCTTCTGCTCCATGTTTCTACTTTCTTTGGATTTATTTTGTTTTCTTTTTCAGGTTTTCTGAGTTGAGAGCTTAGTTCATTTGCTTTTACATTTTTGTGTATTGTGTTTAATGCATTGAATGCAATGAATTACTTTCTAAATACTGTTTTGGCTGAATCCTAGAATTGTAAAATTGCATATATAGAAAAGCAACTTTACTCACTTGGTGGAAAGGTTTTATTGGTAATTTCCTTCTATTATCATTTACTACTGTAATTTGGCATTGACATTGTTATTGGTTATTTACTAATAGGCCAGGAGAGTGAAAGTAATACTAAAAGTCCTATGGTCAACGAGCTTACAATTTCACTGAAAACAAAAGTCAGATGAATTCTGAGTGCTATAAAAAATTTCACCATAATTTTTTTCACTCTCTCTGGCCTAAAATTTTAGCTTATCAAACTACAGTTAGCTTAAATTTGAAGAAGAAGAAATGCATGAAAGATAGCAGATAGCCATTCGTACTCAACTACAGGTTAATACAGTTAGCAATGTCCATGGTGTACATCTGTTACCTGCACTTATTACCTGAACTTTAATCCTTTGTCTGAAAACATTGCCACTAAGAGTTTTGAAGGGCCTACAAATAATCTATTATTTAGGGCAAGGATTCTTAATCTGGGTCTGTGAACTATGATGAAAAAGTATATATATGTGTGTATATATATTACATATAATGGACATATAAGCATATATAATGTATGTATCATATATACTTACATGTTAACATATATGTATATTTATATATTTTCACTAAACTGAAATAGAAAATGAGCATTTCTTACATTATGAATGTAGCTAATATTAACAACCTGTGTCTTTGCCCACAATAGAAATCACACACACACACACTACCACATAAAAGTTGTTGCACATATCTGAAAATACCATTTATGTGCATCACTACAGCAAAATTTCTGTAGGCTTTAATCTTGTTATAAAATGCATTAATAAAAAATCAAGTATATAACTACTAGTTATCTATGGCTATGTAACAAATTGTACCCCAAATCACTGGCTTAAAACAACAATTATTTATCTCATAGTCCCTATGGGCCAGGAATCTGGCATGGGTCTGTAGGCTCAGAGTCTTTTCCTAGGCTGCAATTAAGGTGTGAGCTGGGGCTGCAGTCATATCAAGGCTCAACTGGGGGAAAATCTCCTGCCAAGCTCACTTATGTGGCTGTTGGCAGGATATTCACGGGTTGTTGGGCCGAGTGCCTCAATTCCTTGGTGACCGCTGACTGGACACCATTGTCAGTTCACATGGACCTCTCCATAAGACAGGTCACAGCCTGGCAGCTGGCTTCCATCAGAATAAGTGAGAGAATAAGAAAGGGTGAACAAGACGGAAGCCAGTCTTTTTGTAACCTAATAATGTAAGTGACAACTCATCCCTTTGGCTATATTCTCTTTTTTGGAACCAAGTCAATAGGTCCAGTGTACACTCGGCACAAGACAGGAATACCAGAAGGTGAGGGTTACTGGGAGTCATTTTAGAATGACTCTATCTATATTACATACCTATATCACAAATTTACTTTTTAGTATTTTGATAACTGTATATTAATATAATCAATTTCCTTTGCAGCCCTGGGTAGTTTACTTTTTGCATTCAAGAACACTATTCTGATTTCCGGCCAAGATTGAGGCATAGGTAGACACACTGCGCCTCCTTGCACAACCAAAATTAAGGACAACAAAAATTTAGAAACAAAAAACCAACCAGATCTGACAGAAAATTGAACTGTACGGAAGTCGGACAACCACTCATCATCCAGACTGTTGAGACGGGTGGAGTCTGTGGCCAGCGGAGAGGGGTCGGGGCAAGAAAAACCAGTGGTTGGCAGTCCCAGGTGCGCAGGCCGCAACTGGCAGACCCATCGAGGCATGGAAGGCTGCCGGCTGGCCGTGGACATTTGTATGCAGATAAACCAGGAGAAAATGGGGAGTGAGACAGACTGCACAACCCAGGGCCCCAGCACTGGGAAATAAAGCCTAAAAGTACCAATTAAAAACACTTCTGGGGGTTGAGGTGCGGGGAGAGACTCCCAACCTCACAGGAGAGTTTGTTGAAGAGATCCACAGGGTCCTACAATGTATAGAAGCCCACCCACCTGGGAACCAGCACCAGAAGGGCCCAATTTGCTTGTGGGAAGCGGCAGAAGTGAATGAAATACAAGAGCAGAGCAAGCGCCATTGTTCCCTCTCTGACCCTGCCCCCACATACAGCATCACATCCCAGTGACCAGGTTCCCCTGCCCTGGTGAACACATAGGGCTCCGCCCCTCAACGTAACAGGCTCGACCAGACTCCCCCTTCCCTCCCCTGCCAAACAAATGGCTCAAATAGAAGATCAAAGCCCTAGAGCCAATACATATAAGCGACCAAGAGATAGCCAACCTTTCAGATACACAGTTCAAAGCATTGGTGATCAGGATGCTCACAGAATTGGTTGATTTTGGTCACAAATTAGATTAAAAAAATGAAGGCTACACTAAGTGAAATGAAACAAAATGCACAGGGAACCAATAGTGATGGAAAGAAAACTGGGACTCAAATCAA
>NW_028097739.1:0-785 GCF_014824575.4 Sturnira hondurensis | reverse complement strand
ATCCAGGAATGAATCTCGCCCCCCACCCAACTCCTTCCCTCTTTCCGAGGGCTGAAAGCCGGAAGCCCGGAGAGGACGCTGGTCCGAGGTGGGCAGCACAGCAGGGGCCCCCGGGAACTGACAGGTAAGCGAGGAGCCTTGCCACGTGGAGCCCTTAGCCCGAGACCTTCAAAGTCCAGCCTGAGAGACCCCATGCCCTCATCCCGAGGGGCCCCGAGTCCCTTCAGCATCGAGGGGCCCACGTCCACCAACCCGGAGGACCCCCGACGCTTAGACCCCCAAACAGCCCGAAAACCCCAGTTCCCCTCATCTCGGGGCACCCTACGTGCCGCTCGCCCGGAAAGACCGAGTCTCCCCGATCTCAGAGACGCTAAATGCCGTCGTCCTGGAAACGAACTCCGTGGTGGGACCCGGAAGCCCCTCGACGAGAGGCCCCGAGTCTCCTCCGCCGCCGGGGTCTGACCCTCCCCTCCCCCCAGGCCTCGGCGTCCTCAGCCCGGAAGACGCGGGATCGAGTCCTCAGGGACCTCGAGCCTGTCGGCCCGAGAGACGGCGATCTGCCGGGGACCGCGCCTGCGTCCCGTGCGGGCCTCTCCGGATCCCTGGGTGCGCCTCCGCGCCCTTCCCGGGACAAGCGCGTTTCCGGTCCCGCCGCCACAGGCCCAGGCCGCGCTGAGGCCGCACCTGGAGGGAAGGGCGGGGACAAAGGCCCCGCCCCGGCGGCTCGGTCCGTCCCCATCCAGGCCCACGACCCCCTCTCTGGGCGCCCTGCCAACGGGGAGAAA
>NW_028097738.1:0-588 GCF_014824575.4 Sturnira hondurensis | reverse complement strand
GCCGATGTCAGAGCTCAAGGAGTCATCAGCACATCCTGGGCCAGGCTCAGGGCACAGATACAGGACTGGGCTCGGGGCACCCCAAACTCCTGGCTGTCACAAGCAGGGATTCTCTCTGCCATTCCCAGTCAGCATGAGAGTGGAGATACTGTAGCTTCTGGTGACAAGGAAATGCTCTTCCATTGGACGAGCAGGAAGAACAGGAGTGATTTTGTGGCATTCCTAGAGGTGGAGGGACTCAGAAGCATCAGTCCCTGCAGCTTCACTAGCACAGGGACAGAGAACCCAAACCTGAGCTGGTGCTGCCCACAGGCAGGGGCAGATATGTGGGGATTTTAATGGGGGAAATGGAGGGCAGATGTTCTTGCACTTTCTTGGGTCACTGGGTTGTATTCAGCTCCTCTGACCGTGCCCACCAGCCTGATTCCCCCTCAGGCCACAGCCCTGTGTGGTCATGGAGGGTGTGTGCACTGAACTGACTCTGGAGAGCTGGGGTGAAACCTGAGAGGGACCGCCATGCCTCCAAGGTCACATACTTAGGTGCTCTGTCTGGGGTTCTGGACCAGTGTCAGAGATGCCCATGGGGAC
>NW_028097737.1:0-547 GCF_014824575.4 Sturnira hondurensis | reverse complement strand
CCGCCCCCAGTCAGCCCTGCTGCCTGAGCCTCTTCTCTCGGAGGTTTAAAGCTGCTTCACATCCTCCCCGTGTTGAAGCCAGAGTCCCCAGCCCAGGGTTGGAACTCAGCTGCCCGTGCCCTGTGTCCAGGCAAGCCCGTGAACTTCGACGACTATGGGGACGTCCACATCCCCGCCGTGATCCTGAAGACCTTCCTGCGAGAGCTGCCCCAGCCGCTTCTGACCTTCAAGGCCTATGAGCAGATCCTGGGGATCACCAGTATGTGCCTGCCTGGGCCAGGACAGGGGGCGCCCCGCCTGCACCCGGGGTCAGGGGTCCGGGTTGCCAGGTGCAGCCGAACTGAGGGGCAGGGCGGTCAAGGGCGAGCCGGGCCTGGTTCCTAGCACCCAGGACGTGCTCTGGGCACAGTGGCTCTGTGACAGTCAGTGGGGGGTCCTTCCTGCTCGCTGCGAGGGCTCTTTCCTGAAGGGATCACAGTGGGAGCTGGAGGTGGCCTCCGCTCTGGGACCGTCATTCGGAGGAAGTGGGGTGAGGCTGGAAAGCTGG
>NW_028097736.1:0-906 GCF_014824575.4 Sturnira hondurensis | reverse complement strand
CTGTCTTTTCTTCCCAATGGCATTTCTTCTCAAGGTCTATACAATGCCTACCCCAACTGTTCATGCACCTGCTCATCTAGACTGAGGTCTGAGATAAATGGGTGAGTAGGCTCTGACCACATCTCCTGCTGGGAGCCTGAGGATGGTGCTGAGGAGAGTTGACTCTGAACAGGGGTCAGCTGAGCAGAGCAGACTCTGTTGGGTTAGGGACCCTATGGCAAAATTCAGCCCAGCATTTGTCCAATTCTATGACACCAGCGGCCCTATCCACATTTCTGCCTATTCTACCTTGTTGGGATAGAAGCCTCCAGGGATCAGGCTGCCCTCAAATATCAGATTTCTAAGATGTCCCTGTTGCCAGACCCTTCCTCCCACACCAAGTGTGCATACAACACAAGGTGTCTTCCTTCTGGAGACAGATACCACCCAGCTTTTTATTCCATGCCTTGGTGACTGTCCATTTTCATTATAAGCAAGTTGGCCTACAGCTGCCCAGAACACCTTGATTATCTCCAATGTAATGGGGAGAGGAGAGGACCTGTGAATCCTGTCTATTGTGACTGACTGATTCATTGAGTAGAAGTCACGCCCTGGGGTTGTGTCTGCTTTGTTCACTGACTTAGGCTTAGTGTTTCTAGGAGGACCTACTTGTATGAGGTACAAGGCAAGACCTACTTGTACAAGGTGTATATTCTACTTATACATACAGTAGAAAAAATGGAGTTGAACCAGAACCATCCCACATATCTGAGTGATCCTGGGGAACACCACTACCCCTGGAAAATTCAAATATCGGTATGCCAAAGACAGCACCACTTTAGTGAATTTTTTTTTGCATTTTCTTCACTGATTACTTTCATTTCATATCCAAGCTGAGAAATGCCACTGGGATGGTGGGTGAGGCAG
>NW_028097735.1:0-646 GCF_014824575.4 Sturnira hondurensis | reverse complement strand
GAAGCCGAGGTGGGGACAGAGGATGTACGTGAGGCTGGCAGTGTTTTCACTGCTTTGTTTTATATTAAAATGCTTATTAATATAAAATTTTGACTTCTTGCACTATCTCTAACCCCATAACAGTTAATATAATATATTCCCTCTAACAGCTAGATTTTATGTAAATGCTGACAAGATGACTGAGTGTGAGTACATTATGATGATGGACATGATTATAAAATGTCTTTTATGGAGAAGCTGGGAAAATTGTCTCAGGATTACTAGAATAACTAGTGACCCTGTAGTGCCTTGAAGCTTTTTTAAAAGATTTTATTTATTTATCTTTAGAGGGGAAGGGCAAGAGAGAGGGAGAGAAATATTAATGTATGGTTGCCTCTTATACATCCCCTGCTGGGAACTGGCCCGCAACCCAGGCATGTGCCCTGACTAGGAATCGAACTGCTATCCTTTGGTTCGTAGGCCAGCAGCACTCAATCCACTGAGCTATGCCAGCCAGGGCTCTTGAAGCTTTAACACGATAATGTCTTATCTCTCTCAGGCTTTTCCATAGCTGTTAATTTAAGCAAAAGCCTCACAAATGATGCCCAGCCTTCATTGACTATGTTTAAGGATTTCAACAGGTTTGGAGAGCAGGGCCCTTTTTCTT
>NW_028097734.1:0-559 GCF_014824575.4 Sturnira hondurensis | reverse complement strand
TCTTAGTCTATCTAGTTAATGGTTTATCAATTTTTTTGATCTCTTAAAATTTTTTGATTTTATTAATTTTTCCCTATTGCATCTCTCTTCTCTACTTTATCTGTTCTAATTTTTATGTGTTTATTAAAATATATTTATAATATGTATCATTAAAATATAATAATTTTGTTATTTCCTTCTGCTAGTTTGGGTTTAGGTTATTCTTCTTTTTCAAGTTCTTTAAGTTGCCAAGTTGACTTGAGATTTTCTTTTAAGCTTTATTTATTCACTTTAGAGAGAAAGGGAGGGAGGGAGAATGAGAGAGAGAGACACATCACTGCATGAGAGAAACATTGATTGGTTGGCTCTTGCACGCCCCGAACTGGGTGCCAGCTGCAACCCAGGCATGTGTCCTGACTGGGAATTGAATTGATGACAATACTTAAAAAAACTGAGCCATGCTGGTCAAGGCTGAAATCTTACTTTTTTATGTAAATGTTTATAACGATACATTTCCCCCTTAGCTCAGCTTTCACTGTATCCTGTACGTTTTGGTAAGAACTACCTTTGATCCACCATC
>NW_028097733.1:0-700 GCF_014824575.4 Sturnira hondurensis | reverse complement strand
GTGTTCTGCAGGGGGCGCTCCTTGCAGAAGCCCAGTGGGTTCCTCCCACTGGGGCAACTGAAAGCTGCCTGTGGGAAAGTGTTCAGAATTTGTCAGCAGAAGATGCAAGGCCATTTAGTTCAGTCTTTCCAAACTTGTCTTAATGGAGAGAAATTTCCGTTGCCTAGAAGACTGCAGAAGGCACCTGGAAGAGCTCTCTGCTCCAGAAGAGAACAATGTTGTGGGATTGATGGAATGGTGAAGTTGCCTGAAAAGCGGCAGAGGGCAGTGGAACAAAGTGGTGACTATGTTGTCCAGTCACATTGCTGGGGGAGAATGAAAAGCGTGCCTGTCATGGTACCTGATGGTAAAAAGTGAACCAACCTTTCTTCAGGGTTTGATGTGTTTCAAGTGTCCGTCTCTGCTGCCATCTCATGGCCATTTTGGGAAATGATGCCTCAGTATAGGTCAGTAGTAAAAGTGGTTGATTCCAGTGGAATATCAATGACTTTTGATGGCAGGGTTTTTTTAATTGAAATTTTAAAAAGTGTCTTTTTATAGATTTTATGTATTGTTTACTTTTTTTGCGAGAGACGACGGGAGGGGGAAAGAGAGGGAGAGACATCAATGTATGAGAGAGAAACATTGATTGGTTGTCTATCACATGCTCCCAACTGGGGACCTGGCCCACAGCCCTGGCATGTGTCCTGACCTGGAATCG
>NW_028097732.1:0-1351 GCF_014824575.4 Sturnira hondurensis | reverse complement strand
AGATAGAAGGCCAAATAAAGAGCTTCCAAGACAAAATAAGTCTAAAAGAATAGGCCTCCACAAAACCAGCTCTACAAGAATTATTAGAGTAATGTTTTAAGGAAAGGAAGGAAAAGAGAGAGACGGAGAGGAACACAGGTACACAAATGACAATGAATAAGTACCTTTCAATAATAACCTTAAATGTAAATGGATTAAATGCACCAATTAAAAGACATTGAACACCTGAATGGTTAAGAAAGCATGACCCACACATATGCTGCCTACAAGAGACCCATGTCAGGTCAAAAGACCATCACAGACTAAAAGTGAAAGGATGGAAACAAATTTTTCAAGCAAATGGACAAGAAAAAAAAGCCAGGGTAGCAATTCTCATATCAGACAAAATAGACTTCAAAAAAGGGCCATAATGAGAGACCCAGAAGGTCACTTCATAATACTCAAGGGAAAAATCCACCAAGAAGACATTAACATTGTAAATATATATGCACCCAACATAGGAGCACCCAAATATATAAAGAAAATCCTAGAGGACCTCAATAAAGATACAGACATATATAAAGATATATAAAGACAGAGGACCTCTGTCAAGCAACACAATTATAGTAGGGGATTTTAACACCCCATTGTCAAAAATGGAAAGATCTTCCAAACAAAATATCAACAAAGAGATAGCAGCATTAAATGACACTCTAGAAGAAATGGACCTAATTGATATATATAGAGTCCTCCACCCTAAAGAAGCTAAATACACATTCTTTTCAAATGCACATGGAACATTTTCAAAGATAGACCACATGATAGGACACAAAACAAGTCTCAACACCTTCAGGAAGATAGAAATCATACCAAGCATGTTCTCTGATCACAAGGGACTGAAATTGGAAACCAACCCCACAGGAAAAAACCCAAAACACCCAAAAGCATGGAGATTGAATGGTATGCTATTAAACAACCAATGGGTCAAGATTGAAATTAGGGAAGAAATAAAAAACTTCTCAAAACTAATGAAAATGAACTCGCAACAACCCAAAACTTATGGGACACAGTGAAGGCAGTCCTGAGAAGGAAGTTCATAGCAATACAGGCTCACCTAAAGAAGATAGAAATATTTCAAACAAACAACCTAACCCAACGCCTGTAAGAACTCAAGGAACAACAACAAAGACAGCCCAGAGCAAGTACAAGGAAGGAAATAACCAAGATCAGAGCAGAATTAAATGACATAGAGACTAGAGGCACAATTCTAAGGATCAATGAATCTAGGAGTTGGTTTTTTGAAAAGATAAACAAATAGACAAATCTTTAAGTAGGCTCATCAAGAAAAGAAGAGAGAGGACCCAAATAAATA
>NW_028097731.1:0-651 GCF_014824575.4 Sturnira hondurensis | reverse complement strand
AATGCCATGACCTTTTAAAGGAGTGGAGATGAGGCAAACTTGTGTAGTAGATGCATCCACAAATGATTTGCTCCGCCATTGGTCTAGATTTTTGTCTGAAAGACATGATATGATTCTGATTCTATGGGAGCTATGTTACAACTGTGTAAGTTGTAGTAACTGGTAGCAATGCACAATAATTCTTGTCCATAGACATGCAAACAAATTCTGTACTTTTCTAATATTAACTTCTTGAACTGGTTATTACATCTCAACAGTTTCCTCGTTAATGAGTTAAGTAAAATCTCTAATACATACTCATTTTCATGTTTGTATGAGAGTCACAGTTTTAACATTTTCTCTTTTTTTTTTCAAAAAATTATCTTTGGACCATGTTATTTTTCTCTGTATTAACAATCCAACCCAGGTGTTTGTCCTCACTTTGCCTCCTGAGTGGTAGCAGAAGTAGACACTCACCCTTTCTCATAATTTCATTTTTAATGACATTATTCAAAAGTCACAGCTCCTTGACATTTGAATGTGCAGTTAAAGAGCCTCTTGAATTCCCACAGCAGTATACAATTTTCCCAACCACTTTCTTTGGCTTGGCTTATTTCAGTAGAAAATTAGGAGGGTAAATGTCTTAGCTTACACTGCCATAACAAAATACCA
>NW_028097730.1:0-719 GCF_014824575.4 Sturnira hondurensis | reverse complement strand
GAAGGGACAGACTCAGCCCTGGGGACGGGGTCTAGAACCCGAGAGAGGCAGGCCCAACCCCCCCCCCCCCCCCCCCNCCCGGGAGGGGGAAGCAACTTCAGCGACAGGAAGAATCCGTGGGGAAGGCGGCGCCCAGCAGGAACCGGGTCAGGGCGTCCCCACCTCTCTCGCTGGGGCTCGGCTCTGGGCCGAGACTTCGGTGTGATGCCACACCAAGGGCAACCTTTCAAGGAGAGCCGTGAACAGGCACGCCAACACGCACGGTTTCTTCAAAGGGAAAACTCATTTGGAGAGTTTAGGAGAAATTCCTGAGGCCCAAAATGGGTCAGGGGATGGTCAGGTTCACCCTGATGGCTCCCAAGTGTTCTTGAGCCTGCACTGCTGTCCCCGCAGCCCAAGGTGGCAGAAAGTAGAAAGAGCCCGAGCTCCTGAGACCCACCACCGAGGAAGACAGCCCTGCCTCCCAGACGCGTGTCCCGCAGGCACGTGCGGCCACCTTTGACTGCAGCGAGATGTCCTTACACAGCCGCAACCTTCCCAGTGACACAAACCAGCTTTCACCTGGACTTGCCCTCTGGCGAGGGCAGGTGGCTAGTCCTTGGGACAAAGTTAAAAGCTTAGAATTATGCCCATTTCACAGATGAGAGAACAGGCTCAGGGGTCAAAAAAAGAAAGAAAGAAAGAAAGAAAGAAAAGCTTTACTCCTCCCACTGCCCAAG
>NW_028097729.1:0-2585 GCF_014824575.4 Sturnira hondurensis | reverse complement strand
GACTGGGAATCAAACTGGCTGGCACTCAAACCATTGAGTTTGCAGGCCAGCATTTAATCCACTGAGCCACACCAGCCATATTTTACTCTTCTCTTTGTAAATTCTAAACACCTATGTCTGTAAATTATTTCAAATACTTTGAAACATTATTCAAACAACTATACAAATAATAAAAATAGATAGTATCAAAATAATTAATACATTGAAAAGTCATTAATTAATCTAAGTCTGTTAAGCTTTATTTAAAGTGTATTGTATGGTACAATGAAATATTATTCAGCAATAAACAAATGAAATCTTGCCATTTGCAACAACATGGATGGATCTAGAAGGTATTATGCTAAGTGATGTAAGTCAGATAGAGAAAGACAAATACTGTATCATCTCATTTATATGTGTAATCTAAAAACAAAACAAAACAACACAGAAGAACAATCATAGATACAGAGAACAATCTATGGTTGCTTACAACCATAGATTGGATTGGGTTGGGTTGTAGGGGAAATAAAATGTACAAAGTTCCAGTTATAAAATAAACAAGTCATGGGAATGCAGTGTACAGCACAGTGAATACAGCCGATAACATCATAATAACTTTGTATGGTGGTCACATTGTAAGGTATATAAATGTAGAATAACTATGCTGTATGCCTGAAACTAACATAATATTATATGTCAACTATACTTTAATTAAAAAGTGTTGAACTCTATCCTCTAAGATAAACAACTTAATATTTTTTTAAAAAACTTAATCTCTTCAAGAGTAGGTATTATTGTTCCCGACTTATACATGAAAAAAGCAAGACCAGAGATTTCAAAAACTTGGCCAAAACCAAGGCCAAGTGTCAGGGCCAAGTTGGTTCTGATTATTGTAACAACAGAGGTCTTTCAAGTGATTCATTTATGCATATTTCTTAAATGCCTTCCATGTATTAGGCACTGGGACACGGTGGTGAGAAAGACATCGTCTACCCATGAAGTGGGTNGGTCTCTCTGCCCACTGAAGAGGAGACTTCAGGAGATGGTAGCTATCCTTCCCAGTTCTATTTGCAGGCCCTGGAGTGCAGCTCAGAGCAGTGATAGAAAATCAAATCATACCTATGATGAAATTATTGTCTTAACAGTACTAAAACGGACTTGAAGAGTTTTAAGATAAAAATATATTTATAAAGAAATGCTGGAGATGAACAAAAAAGAAGATCAGGGAGAAGAAAAGCTATTGGTATACTATAGGAACAATTCTGCAGCACTTAAAAAATTTAAAACAGAACATGGAAAACATTTCAATTTAGTTTATCAAGAGCTTTCTCATTTAGTTCTATTCATAATCATCCAAGACTGGAAGTGACCCAAATTTCCTTCAGTGAGTGAATGGTTAAACAAAGTGTGGTATGGCTATATAATGAAATAGTACTCAGCAATAAGAAGAAATGAACTATTGGAACTATTGGATGAACCTCAAAACCATAACACTGACAGGGGGCACCTGACTCAAACACCCTGCATTATTCTGTTTCTATATGATATTCTCAAAAGACAATATTATAGGCAAAATAATAGATTAAGGGTTGTCAGTGGGTAGAGGTAGGAGTGACTATAAAGGGACAAAATGAGGAAGAATTTTGGAATAATGGAACTAATTGTTCTGGATCCTAATGGTAACCCAAGTCTTGAACATGTATTAAAATTCATAGAACTGTCCACCAAAAGGAAAAAAGAAGTGATGAAAAAGTTCTTAAGTTTATGATTGTATGGCTATACCATGTCCTTTGTTTCCAATCTTTAACTATTGCATATTATTTTACTATAAAGAGCCTTCTAAAGGTATCCTTACATGGAGTTGTAAGTCTGAACAAGAACAGAAAATAGGAGGGATGGGCCCCTAAATAGACCCAAGTGGACTTTCTCCTGGGCTCTCAGATCTAGTAATAACTGTTCCAAGACAGCCTCAAAGCTGACTGGATGAACTTGAGTGTAAGAGTAGCATGGGGAGACAGGCGAAGGGAACACATGACATGGATAACTACTTACCCTGACAAGTGTTTGTCTCAGTTTTGAATTTGGTGCCCCCTGAAATGAGCTCATACCTAGACAGGCACTCACAATAATAACTTCCCTGCAAATTATGACAATCTGCAAAGCTTCCACAAGACACGTATAATGGTGTACAACATTGATATCTGGAACACAAGTGGAAAATGCTAGGATGGGCGAAAATTCTGGTTAGAATTGGTAGCAACCAGATATAAACGCATTTACTCCTTGTGTTTTCATTTTAAACAAAATAATGTGTTTGCAGGAGAAAACTGGAAAAGCAGAAAATGCAAGGAACACAGATATGAGATCACTGAAACAATTTTTATTTCTTTAAAAAATTTATTTAACTATTTTTCAAGTACAGTTTTCTGTCTATTTCTCCCATCCCATCCAACCCCCCATGCTCCCCGCTCCCTCCCATTTCCACCCTTCTCAGTTGTCCATTTATCCTTTATATATGCTCCTCTGAATCCCTCCCCTATTTCCCCTGAAATTCCCTCCCCTCTCCCCTCTGGTCAATGTCAGCCTGTTCTCTATTTCAGTGTCTT
>NW_028097728.1:0-2409 GCF_014824575.4 Sturnira hondurensis | reverse complement strand
CATAGCTTTTTGATCCAGTCATTGACTGATGGGCATCTAGGTTGCTTCCAACCAGTTTTTTAGTGGAAAAGGTAAAATATTGACAGATTACTATTTTGTCTAGGTCAGATATATTTCTGAATTTAAGTGTGGGAAGCTTTTGCTATGTAATAGACAGTGGCCATGTTCATACTGCTGCATCCATAGTACTGGGTTTGTGCTGATGGCATACAAAAGTCAACCGCAGGCAACTATTACCATACTCTTCACTTTAGGTAGCACCTGGAGTTTAAAAGGTAAACATATGCAGGAGCTCTCTAAAATACTAACATTCCCCCTGAATTCTGTGTACAACCGAGCCTGCTGTATACCTCTTACAGAAAATAATTGGGGAAAACTTAGGTTTATATTACAAGTTTTCATTTGGCTTTTGAATCAAAAGTCATAAGAACTAGTGATTATAATCAGGTTGAAAATAATCTAGGAATGTCATGGCAGTCTAGAAAAAACCACACCTACCTGAGAAACATACCCCTGACCTTTCTCTCCCTCTGCCCAAGATGACAATCAGTCTGGTGTGTTTTCTTATTTCTGTTTTACCAAATGGCCCTTTCCAAACCACTCGGTCCAAACTTCCTTTAACCCAGATGTCTCTGGCTGTGTCATTACCAATTTTTTTCATAGGTGATTGAGGAATAATAAGAATGTCAGTTTCTAGAGAGATGAAGGCCACATCTTTGCTATTGACAGATAATGTTCAGGTTGCTGTTACAATGCTTTGCAGTCGCTGTTAGCAGGGAGGAACAGAGGAATCCTCCACCTTATCCATGAAATTCCTGGTCCTAGGGCAGTACCTTTGAGATTTTCAGACCCGAGTACTAACTACCCGTGATGTCGATAAATGATATTAACTGTAATTTAACATGTGCACAACATACAGAACACTTGCCTGTGAAAGATTTTGCTGATTAAACAAAAGCCCATTGGATTTTAAAATTATTAATGATTCAGTTGCAGAATCTTGAAAATAACATGTCCCTGTTTCTATTTTAAAAGATTGCCTGTAACTCTCAGTTCCTCATACATCCTAGGAGAATTCATTAAAAATTTTGGCAGCAGTTTTGTTAAATTTCTATGAAACAAAGGTCTCATTTCTAAATATCTAGTCAGAGTGATGACTGCTTAACATCTTAGCCTTCAGAAGTGATTAATCATTCATTTGTTCATTCACTTACTTTAAAATGTCATAGTGTACTAGAAAGAATGCTGTTTGTAGAATCCAAAGACTTACGCCTAAATCCTGATTCCATGAATAAATGTATGTAACTTAGCTTGTTGATCATACCCCATTTGTAAAAAAGGGAGGTTGTGTTAAAAAATCTGATTTCTCTCATATCATTGTACATTGGAGCACATCTCCTTGAAAGAATATTATGCAACTTTTAAAGATGATGTTTGTAAAGATTGTTTAGCAAAATAAAAAATTCTAACTTTATAATATTAAGTGAAAAAAACTAACACATACAATTTTTATATAGCTCAATTATAAATATGTTAAATATGAATCAGAAAAAAATTATGATTTCTTTCAGCCTAAACATTGTATGGTTCTTTCATTTGTCGATCATGCATTTTGAGTACCTACTATGCACCAAAAATATTGCACTGGGAATTTTTTGACTTGAAAGCACTCACAGGCCAGTACAGGAAATACCACATTGATACAAATATTTTTCTTCATAAAATTTTGAGCAGCCACTATGGTAGTGAAACCTAGCAAATTACTAGAAATGTCATACTGATGAAGGTGCTATTCCTTTCCCCAAGGGACTCAGTTCAGTGGGAGCCGTCGTTTCCCCAGATAATCGTAGCACCCTGAGTGAAGGAAGAGGTGCTTATGGTGTTATGAAAGCACATGGGTGGGCACTTAACTGAGCTAGCGATATAGTACTAGAGATGAGGAGGAAATCAGGGAAGGTTTTCTTTCTTTCTTTTGAGAAAGTGACTCCCTAGTTGGATCTTTAATGAGTATTTATATGTAGGGAGGGGACAGGGTTGTGGGCTGGTGATAATATTCGAGGCAGCAGGAATAGAATGAATGAAGAGTAAGAGCAGCATAGGCAGAACAAATTCATCATGAATTCATCCTGAAACATGGCTGCTTTTGCTTTGTGTTTGTGTGTGTGTGTGTGTGTGTGTGTGTTTAAATCAGTGTGAAACACTCTTTCAAAAAACTACTCAAAATATTATACCGTTTAGAAAAGGGAGAAATTACCACCACTATGATAAAAAAGGAAGGGCTTATTGAAGAAGGTGATATTTGAAAGAGGTGGTCGTGTGGAGTTTCTATGAAGGGAGACATGGAAACATACTTTGAGAAAGAGCTTTCTGGGTGATGAGAAGACCATCTCAGAACTGAGATGACCAGAA
>NW_028097727.1:0-1198 GCF_014824575.4 Sturnira hondurensis | reverse complement strand
AAGGGGCAAGCAACTGATGTTTCTCTGTCATATCAACAATGTTTTTCTCCTATACTTCTCCTTTTTCTACAAATAAAATGTACAAAATATTGTAAAAATTGTACATGAAACACTTTTGTCATTATTAAGATCAAGCCAGTTCATTTGTTTCTGTTTTCAATTTTTCCTTACTGAACCCTTCATTTACCTTTGTGGTGAAAAATAGGAGACTTGAAAAACTAAAATTCTCATATTCTCTAGAAGTCACTAAAATGAGCTACTAATTGTTTTCTCTTTGGCAAAAATTCCAAATATTACACCACTGCCCTGAGTGCAAAACATTCCTTATTGCGATGACACCTTCATGCAACAAACACATTCCAAAAGGCACTCACCTGAAATCTTCAAGTATGCTAATCTTCAAAGTTTGAAAATGTTTAACTACCTTGCAAACATTCAGTCCTTCTATTTATCATGAGCGTGAGGCTGCTACACCTTATGGTTATCTGTTACCTGCAGAAGTTTACTTATGAGGTAATGCATTTTGTTAGGCCGTTTCCATATTAACCAGATCTCAGTAACAGAGCAGGGGCTCATGCCCTTTGGGTCTTTTCTCTTCCTGTGAGTTTCAACCCTAGACAGTAAAGCCACATCACAAAAGGGATAGCACTGGGGGAGGGACTCCCTACATCTATGAAAGAACATAGGTATTCAATGAAGTCTATGTTCAGAGTAAACTACGACTTTTCTGGACTTATCTCCCTTTTCTTTGTTTCATCCACATCTCTATCCTGTTCCCTCAGCGTGGATGATGGAGATTCAATCTTATTTTAAATTCCTCCCCATCCATTCATTTTCAACCTATTCTGACCACAATTCCACCCACATCACTTCATTGATACTGCCCTCAGTTGCCCAGGTCAGCAGGCATTTCAGATTCTGGGAAAACAAAGACAAAGAAGCAGCCCCTGACCTTGAAGATCTTGTTGACCCCTGGGAAAGAGAAAGGTAAACAAACAGTGTAGCAGACACAGGAAAGGCTCCAGCAGGGCTTTTGAGATGCACGAAGAACACCTACTGAGCTATCTGCACTGTCTGAGGTCCTGACAGTGGAGGACCTCAGAAGGTATCCAGCCATGAATCTCTTGCATTTCTGAAGCTATCAGACTGTCTGCTTCTCAGAGGACACAGCTGGCACCAGTCACCACCCTGCTCTCAG
>NW_028097726.1:0-861 GCF_014824575.4 Sturnira hondurensis | reverse complement strand
CAGGCAGTTGGACACATCTCTGGAACCAAACCTGGCTTCTCCACGGTCCGTTCTTGTTCCTCGGTCCCCTCCCACCACCAGGCTATCGATAGCACCGAGTGTGTCCTGCCCCTGGAAATTTTAGAAAGAGTGTGAGTACGAGCCCCTGTATTCTGTCTCAATGCAGAAAAAAAGCCCTTAAGACAGCAAATGAAACAAAGAAGAACACGAGAAGAAAGAGAGCTCAGGGCTTGTGGGTGCTGACCAGGAGCAGGACAATGAAGACTAGGGAGGTTCTTTCATTTCTAAGGACCCTCCCCAGGGCTAGACTCTGAGAAGGAAGAGAGACAGAGTCATGGATGGCAGTGGAGGCAGTGAAGATGACGCTGGGATGGTGTGCTGAGCCCCAGCACCAGTTACCTGTTGAAGCTCTTGGTAACTCACTCTCAGGAAGTTCTCCTTCCCTCTCCTGGACATCCAGCCTGGGGCATGGTTGAACCAAGATCCAAAGGCCACTGCAGTGGGCGGGAAGGCAGAGAGAGTGGGTGGGTGACAGGCTGCATGAAGGCAGGCGCCCCCTGGTAGGTTCACTCTTCCAGGCACACTTGCTCACTCGGTGTCTGGCACATGACAAGTGCTTGCTGAAGGAGTGAGTGAGTGAGTGTGCAGATGGAGAGTTGTTATCCCCCTCACACCCCCACCCTCACACTGAGCTTCCCTAGAGACCAGGGGAAGATTTATTTGTAGTCAATCTTTGTGAGGCCCACTTTGGTTCTTGAACCTCAGATTTCATCCAGGAGGGAAATTGTCATGTGTGCCTCCTTGGAAACTGTCCTTCTCTATACAGGTGTCCGTCCTGTGGCCTGTGGGCTGCGTGGAACC
>NW_028097725.1:0-556 GCF_014824575.4 Sturnira hondurensis | reverse complement strand
CACTCCGCCTGCGTTCCCTGGGAGGCGGGGGCTCTCCACACCTGAGGAAGGGCCCTGCGGGTCCCGTCCAAATGGAGCTCACGTAAGTCCCGGCACGCAGAACACGGCCGTGCACGCAAGTCGGTAACGCGATGGCCTGGGAGCAGCAGTGTGGCTGGAAGGTGAGGGCCTGTGCTTCTGAGGGTGGTGCCGCGTTCCCGGACCCCACCAGTGGGTTGCAGAAACCCGAATCCTGCCCACCTCACTGAGGGCGATGCACTGGCCCATGGACAGCCAACCACGGAAAAGGCCCAGGGACACACAGTGCCAGGGTCTCCGAGACCGGCGCTGGACCACCAGCAAGGCCACCGTGCCCCCCTCGGTCCCCGCCAGCTCTGTCATTCCAGCCTCAGGGCAGCAGACCCCAGTGCTGCTGGGCCCTAAATGGTGACCGCCACACGGGCCTTGGTCAGGCAGCCAAGCTCAGGGAGCCGGATGGGGACTGGCTCCTGACTGGACGGGTGCACGGCCTGTGGTCCAGCACTAAGAGAGATGTTGGTGATGACTGTCCAGCGGT
>NW_028097724.1:0-822 GCF_014824575.4 Sturnira hondurensis | reverse complement strand
ACATCCTCCCCCCTCAACTGCCGGCCAGCTACTCAGCCCAGCCGTGTGCCTTACGAGCCACCCCCACCCCCGAGCCACCCCCACCCCCGGCAGGTGTAACAACTTGGCGCTGACCGCAGGTAACCCCACTCCGTGATAACTCACAGGACGCCATCCTGCAGAGAGCCTCCTCTCTATTTTTCCCTTTCCTCTCAGCCTGTCTTATACTTCCCCCCCTCTACTCTCTGTTCTTTCTCTTTCTAATTGATCCATTTTCGCACCTTATCTCTTGCTCCCTTCCTCTCTCTCCCTTTCACACAGAGGGTGGCCGTTATGGGAACCAGGTGGCTTCCGCAAGAACGTTCAGGATTTTTGTGACGAAGTGATATATTTACCAGAGCACGTATGTATTTCTTAACCATTTATCATGTGTCAAGCTGCCTCCATCTTTGTTAGATTCGTATCTTTTTTTCAATGTGTCACTGATGGTGTTGCGGGGTGCTGCACTCGGCACCCATTTTTCCTTTGGCCTTATTTTCCCCCACGTGGTTCTGCACAGCGAGTGACTTCGGGAAGACATCGGTCACGCCGCGTGGTAGCAGAACCTACCGTAGGCGCTCTGAAATCATTCAGCTCTTTCCTGGTATCACCTGTCCCCTCCCTTCCCGGAATCGCAGACATTTGACACAGGTGTTACAAACAACCCCTATCTACCAACGACGCTCAGATCACCGATTCTCGCAACTCGGGAGGCATGCCCGGCAAGGCCCGCCTGGGCCTCTCATACCCTGGGCATCCTCCGACTGGCCCCAAGTATTCATCCCTGCTCCAAGTTCCAAGAAC
>NW_028097723.1:211775-218328 GCF_014824575.4 Sturnira hondurensis | reverse complement strand
CATACATTTACTGAAATGATAGAGATTTATGTGATTTATCAGATTACTGTGAATACTTCCTTAGAAATTGTATTTATTTAATGCAGTTAACAAGTGTGACAACAGCATCTACACAGAGGATAAACATGCAGTGCCTGAACTGGCTTTCAGATATGCTTCAGGTGGCGCACATACCTGAAACATCCTGGAGAAATCCAGCACTGGTCCAAGGTCTGGTGAAAAATGCAGACATTCTCAATACACACAGTGAAAGCCAAAACTGATGCCCGTGTCTGTCCCTGGAACTAAGGGATAACTCAGTGCCTACTGGGCTGCTGGATTTGGAGGATGCAGAGCCCACATAGGGATCATCACAACAGTTCTTTGATTTCCAGGACCAGAGAGTGTATCCTTTGAAAAGGAGTTTGAGTAAGAACCAGGGGTGTCAGAATTTTACTCCTGATGCCTTGAACAGTGTGGAAAAGTCCATGAGGGTTTAATCAGGAACCCAGGTGCAGGAGGAGATGGTAATTCCTGCAGGGACTGAGAGGTGCAGATTTGGGTCACTGAGCAGTTAGTCTTTCTCCTTGTGGGATGCGGAGTCTGAGGTCCATGGGGTACATGGTCAGAAGGGAAGGTAACCATGTGGATGGAGCACCAAGAATAGACAAAAACAAACAGACAAACAAACAAAAACCCTTGGATGTCTCACACAGAGATGGCCTCAGCTCAAGAGACACACCATGCAACCTGGAATCTATTGGGTGTACTTTCCAAGTGATAAGTACAGCAGAGAAGAGAGACTTGGAGTGCATTTTCATGAAAAGCAACAGTGAGTGTTTGTCATTCATTTAACAGTATAAGTGCTTGCAGATAAGTGCAGTGGGATTAGGACCACATGCAGAAAAACTCAGGTGGGACCTTCTGCCAGAGCAACCTGAGGATATCAGAGACCTCCAAACCTCCCAAGAACTTCAGGGCTCAGGAGTGCTGGCTGTGTCAGTGCATCTGGCAGGTACAGAAAAAGGATTTCTTGGTGGCTTCACAGAGCCCTGGCTATGAGATTCTCTACAAAGTTACTGGGGCTTAGTAAGGTCAGTTCTTTTTGCCAAGAAAATTAAAGCACACAGTACTCCTGAGGAAGTTTCTGGAAGTCAGGGCACAACACTGAATTATGGACTACAGATGCTGAGATGTTTATGCTGTTTGAGATTCAACAGGAACCGCCCCAGCATGATGCAAACCTGTCATCAAGGAGTGGGAAGGACACAGAAGCTGGGATCAGCTGTCCCAGGAGCAGTTGTAGGGAGATCTGAGAAGGGCTTTCCTGTGAGGACCTGTGTCTTTTTCTTTTCATGAAAGCCTATAAAAGAAGATTTGGGCATGTGGTGACTGTAAATATCCTATTCTATCATGGTATTGATTGTACTCCATAATACATGAGAACCAGAGTCTATGGTATTTCTAGGGCTTCTTTATCTTTCAATTGTAAGGTACTGTGAACGGGGGTGGTTTTATTCACTCACTAGGTGGAGAATTTTGGAGACACACTGATCCAGGAAGAAGACATTTAGACATTAAAGCCCAGAATTTGTCCAGAAGACCTTGATATCTCTCAAATGTGGGTGAACAATGACAAGCTTGTTCCTCAGTAGGAAGAGCTATACAAGCACAGAGCTCAGAGATCTGCCAGGGGACCCATATGCTATAACTCCGTGTAAGACTTGGACCCTCAGACTTCCTCAGATCACTGTCCCATGTGTCCTCTACCTTCTCTCAGGTGGGGTCAAGTATTCAGCTATTCAGCACTCTGTCCTTTGCATATGCAAATGAGAAGTAGACCATGTTAAATGTGGGTCTTTCGGTGCCCTGAGCATCATTCGCAATCACTCACCGCTACAGTAGTCCTGATGGCACAGCCCTTCACCATGGACTGGAGCTAGAGAGGCCTCTTCCTGGTGGCAGTGCCTGCAGATAAGCTCTCTAGTCCATGAATTCAGGGGGACCAGAGACATTCAATGAGCTTTTCCACACACTCCTCTCTCCTCTCCATAGTTATCTACTCCCAGGTGCATCTAGTGCTATCAGCAGCTGAGGAGAGGAGACCTGAGGCCTCAATGAATATCTTCTAGAAGGATTCTGAATACACCTTCATCAGACACTGTGGGGGGAGACTTCTCTCACGAGTCTCCCCATGTGCCACGGATGAAAGTGAATATGACCGGGACATGATGTGATCTCCTTGGAGAGGAGAAGTGGGCTGTGGCCAGTTTCTCAGGGGAGACAAAGGCCAGCAGCAGCCAGTTTCTCCGAGGAGATAAAGGCCCTGGGCCCCCTGATCCATAGCCTTTTATTGGGTTGTAATACACAGGGATACAGGGCGGCAAGAATCAAACAGCAGATAACATTTCAAAGAAATCTGAGGGCTTCAGAGTCTGTCAGAAACAGTTGCAGAAACTTTGGGAGACATACTCATTTCCTCTCGGACCTTTATCATATGAATGAAAGCACTCTCAGCAGAGCAGATTTCACAGGTTTATAAGCAAGTCTTTGTGATGCCAGATTTTTTTTTCCCAGGACAGTCTCTAGCAAGGCAAGGAGCTGCATCCTTCCCCATCAGGTATTCAGGCTTAAGGGGATTAGAGCCAGGAAGCTCTTCTCCCAGAGGACATGGGGACTCAGGCTATTCCAGCGAGGGGAGGCAAGAGTTCATTGCTCTTTGTCTAGCACCCCCCCACCCCCCGAGTCCTTCCATGAAGGCTTCCCAAGTGACCAAGTCTGGCTTAGGTCCCCTCCCCCGCTGTGAGGGGTCTTACCCATCAATGACTTCCAATCAAGTTTTGGGGGTGGGGAGAGGAACTGAGGCAGCGTTTGCTACCAGAGACAGGCTTTGTCTCCTGTGGCTGGCATTCCAAAGGTCGTCCCTTGTCCTTAGCCACAAGGGATCGAGATACAATTCCTAAAATTAGGCAGAGTGGTCTACAACAAGACACTGGATGCACTGGGTATGAAAGGCCCCAGGACAAGTGCTTGAGTGGGTGGAGAGAAACACGACCATGATAGTGAAGTAAAGTACAAACAAGTGCCAGGGCAGAGCCACCATGACTGCAGACATATCCATGAGAACAGCCTACCTGGGGCTGAGCAGTCTGAAAGCCAAAGTCTTGGCTGTGTTTTACTCTGTGAGAATCACAGTGGTATGAACCACATGGTGAGTGTTTCACAGACCATGATGGGTGGGACGGCTGGGCTGAACAGAGGAGACAACAGGGTGATGGGCTTTCTTGCTTCAACACATGCAGTGAGGATCTGAGACCAGGACTGATGCCACCATAGGCACATTAGAATCTCAGGGAAGGTTTCAGGAGAACAGATACACTGTGGGGAAGAGGCAGAGAAGATGCTGCAGAAAGGGCTCCTGTTGTTTGTTGTGATTATAAAGGGGACCCGTTTGGAGCCTCCTTGTCCTCTGAGTACAGTGTTTCATTGACGTGCCATCTGGGAATCCCTGGTCAGTGTTACTTTTGGGGATTTGAACAAGGTGATGCCTACCAAGTTCTAGAATATTCACTTATTTGTGGAAACTGGAATTGTGCTTGGGGAAAAGTAAGTACATGAAAGTAAAGGGGAATTTCTATGTTCTTGTCTCTGGCCCAGCATCACACAGGTGAATTCTGGAAGCAAAGTCCAGGTTCTAGCACAGTCTATGACATCACAGCCTTCTTTCAGCCCTCCCTCAAGGTGAGCTCCTTTTATCTCACCTAAAATCAAAGCCCTGTGACTTCCCCTGTCTCTGGGTTAGTCCTGATGTCATCTCACAGCAGGGAGCACAATGGAGACACCCCTGACAATGGAAGATCCACATTCATTCTGTGCTGTGTTCATATGTCAACTGATACAATTATCAAATGCCTGGAACTGCAATTTACAATCATTTTTTGTATATTCTGGAGGTCAGAGTGAAAGTGTCAGCTCAAAGTAGGTTCACTGAACATCCATGTAATTCACCTCCATGCATGAAGTTGCTTTTTCCATTTTACACATCTATACTATGAATACATCAGGTTCAAGTTCAGAGGATGCCCATTATATGTGGTCATGGTGACAAACTCCCACAGATTATGTGCAGACATGAATAGAGACTGTGAGGGAGAGGAGATAGTTCTTATGAAATTATCAATCAAAGAATCAGGGGGCTCCTTTATACCCTGTCCCCTGCTCTCTGATAACTATGTTGAATATCCATATAAACACAGATCCTAATAGAGAGAGCATCAGGCTGAACCCACAATGATGAATAGTTTAACATAACATCCAATCCACCATATCCAGTAATAGGAGGTTATTTGAATGATGTATTCATTCTGCAATCAATAGACAAGTTAAATAATGCTCTTCATCTTAATTATGATTATATATCTGCTATTTTATTAGCAGTTTGCATCAAGGTTTTCCCTGACCTAATTTATAAAATTTCAACATACTTACCCCCGATTTCTACAAAAATCTTCAGCTAATCACATCTAGTCACCAATGAGTTTGTTCTGTATCCCAAATGTTTGAACCCAGTTTCACTAGAAAATGCAGGAAATGAAAAATGAGGAAGCAAGATACTGCATATTCAGCACCAAACTCCATTAAAGAAACATATCCCAGAATTTCTGCCCACTTTTCTGGGAGGTTCACACTCTTGTCTCCCAAAGAACAACCCAGATGCTCCACCTCCCCCAACCCTGGGTCCACGTGCTATAGGGTCACACTGTGTTCTGGGCTCATACTCTGATTGCTTTGTCGAAGAAATAGGACAGATGGAACTCCCTGTGACGTGAACAGGATCCCCCTGCACTTTTAATGCTCCCTGTTGCCGTGGGTATTGAATTTCCTAGGTGTGTTCATTATTTGAGATTTTCAAAGGCATATATAATTTTGAATACCTGTGCTTTATGAAAGTTTACTCTCCTAGGTTATGTATGCATATCATGGAGCATTTGGGTTAGTAGGGATGACACAGGCTCAAATGTGGGGAGTAATTTTTAACAGACATGCACTCTAAAACTTGTAACACTCTGAGACCATGTCCGTAATGTCATCATGCAGTCCCAGAGCTCCCTATATAGTAGGAGGACATGCAAATAGGGCTCCTCTGCTCATGAAAAGCAGCTGAGACCCAACCCTGCAGCTCTGGGACAGGAACCCAGCCCAGGATTCCCACGTGTTCTCAGTTTCTGCTCAGGACAGAACACAGACCACTCACTCACCATGGAGTTTGGGTTCAGCTGGGTTTTCTTTGTTGCTGTTTTAACAGGTAATCTCTAAAGAATGAGAGACATTGAGTATGTGAGTGGATACATCTGAAAGATAAAGTGGGCAGGCGAGTATTACCTGACCTGGTATCTTTGTGTTTGCAGGTGTCCAGTGTGAAGTGAAGCTGGTGGAGTCTGAGAGAGGCTTGGTGAAGCCTGGGGGGGGTCTCTCTGAGACGCTCCTGTGCAGCCTCTGGATTCACCTTCAGTAGCTACTAGATGAGCTGGATCCGCCAGGCTCCGGGGAAGGGGCTGGAGTGGGTCTCATACATTAGTAATAGTGATAGCACATACTATGCCAACTCTGTGAAAGGCCGATTCACCATCTCTAGAGACAATGGCAAGAACGAGATCTACCTCCAAATGAACAACCTGAGAAGTGAGGACACCGCCATGTATTACGGTGCAAGAGACACAGTGAGGGGAATTAATTGTGAGCCCAGACCCAAACCTCCCTGAAGGAGACAAGCAGGCTGGGCTGCAAGGATGCTTAGGACACCAGGGGGCATGCAGGGCACATTGAGTACTGGGTTCAGTACAGAAACAGCTGCAAAGGCACATTAACTGTTGGTTTCCTGGCAGGTGTGGGGTTAATTCTCCACACAGCAGTTTCTCTCAGGGAGCCTAACTTTCTTCATAATTCTGTGCTTATTTCTTAACTATGTGAATTTCAGAGGCTTGATATAATAAGAGGAAAACATTTTCACACACACACGAGGTAGAACGTCACAACATGTGCTTAATGTTATCCTAATGAATCACAGTTGAATCATCAACTCTTCCCGACCCACATCAGTTAAAGCCAACCAGACATTCTGCTAGACTCAACAGTACAGAACAGCCCCACAAAGCTCAGTTTAAGCCAGCCAGCAACAGACACATGAATGCTCAACAGTGGGCAAAAATGCATAAGAGCCCAATGCCAGAGGAAAACTGCCCTGGGGAAACAGTGTTGACCTGACTCCATGTTCATGACATCAATAGCAGTTGACAACATGTAGGTGTAGTGACCCCCACCCTAACTTGGTACAGGTGTCTAGGATGGTAATGTCACACACAAGATGGGACTATGAAATAATCTGTCACTTTATTGTGTAGTCTGTTGAGAGCAGGACAGACTTTTCAGCAAGTTGGGAATGGCTGTTTAACTTCAGGTAAGGAGCCTCATTCTGGTTTTTATTGTTCATCCTTGACAAGGTTGAAGAGGCTCCTGCTCACAGGATGGGTTTGTGTGGTTCTAATCTCACACCTGCATGGAACTAGAGAGAATC